>NW_027464619.1:2492500-2502500 GCF_043290135.1 Rhipicephalus microplus
GTTTTCTACAAGATTACGACGGTTTCATGCGCTTTCACATTAGATATCGTAGTTCCCGACTTGTAATGTTGAAAAACACTACATCTCACTAAGTGACATTGTTTAATGCGGTTTTACGACGGTTGATATCTCAACCTAACATAACATTCGCACTTGTATCTAAATACGCTCAATTACACTGTTTCGTTCACAATTACGATATTTGCTTGACCTCACAGTTTCTCACCAACTTATTACAGTTCAGAACGCTGTATCTCGCTAAATGACATCGTTCTTTAAGGTTTCAGGATACTTGCATGCGCTTTAAAGAGAATATCACATTAAAGCAGTTTCGCACTTGTAACGGCACAAGACGCAGTATCTGGCTAGTTCATGCCATTTTGTGTGCTTTCCCAATATTTCACCTATCGCAGTTTCGTACTCGCAATAAAACAACACTATCTCGTTAGATGACATCGTTTTTGGTGGTTTCACGACGCTACTTAGCTCAAACTAACCGAACCTTCGCACTTCTATCGTTAGAAAACGTTTTATTCGCTACTTTACAATGTTTTCTACAAGATTACGACGGTTTCATGCGCTTTCACATTAGATATCGCAGTTCCCAACTTGTAAAGGTGAAAAACACTGCATCTCACTAAGTGACATTGTTTAATGCGGTTTTACGACGGTTCATACCTTAACCTAACCTAACCTAACCTAACCTTACCTAACCTAACCTAACTTAACCTAACCCAACCCAACCCAACCTAACCTAACCTAACCTAACCTAAACTAACCTAACCCAACCTAACCTAACCTAACCTAACCTAACCCAACCCAACCCAACCCAACCTAACCTAACCTAAGCTAACCTAACCAAACCTAACCAAACCTAACCTAACCTAACTTAACCTAACCTAATGTAACCTAACCTAACCTAACCTATTCTAACGTAACCTAACCTTACCTGACCTAACCTAACCTAACGTACCTAACCTAACCTAACATAACCTAACGTAACCTAACCTACCTAACCTAACGTAACCTAACCTAACCTAACCCAACCTAACCCAACCCAACCCAACCCAACCCAACAACACCCAACCCAACCTAACCTAACCTAACCTAACCTTACCTAACCTAACCAAATTATCCTTACCTAACCTAACCTAACCTAACGTAACCTAACCTAACCTAACGTAACCTAACCTAACCTAACCTAACCTAACCCAACCTAACCTAACCTAACCTAACCTAACCCAACTCAACCCAACCTAGCCTAATCTAACCGAACCTAACCTAACCTAACCTAACGACGGTTGCAAGCGCTTTCACATTAGATATCGCAGTTCCCGACTTTTAATGTTGAAAAACACTACATCTCACTAAGTGACATTGTTTAATGCGGTTTTACGACGGTTGATATGTGAACCTAACCTAACCTTCGCACTTGTATCTAAAGACGCTCAATTACACTGTTTCGTTCACAATTACGATATTTGCTTGACCTCACAGTTTCTCACCAACTTATTACAGTACAGAACGCTGTATCTCGCTAAAGGACATCGTTCTTTAAGGTTTCACGATACTTGCATGCGCTTTACCGAGAATGTCACAACATAGCAGTTTCGCACTTGTAACGGTACAACACGCAGTATTTGGCTTGTTCATGCCGTTTTGTGTGCTTTCACAACATTTTACCTATCGCAGTTTCGTACTCGCAATAAAACAACACTATCTCGTTAGATGACGTCGATTTTGGTGGTTTCACGACGCTACGTAGCTTAAACTAACATAACTCAACCTAACATAACCTTCGCACTTCTATCGTTAGAAAACGTTTTACTCGCTACTTTACATTGCTTTCTACAACATTACGACGGTTTCAAGCGCTTTCACATTAGATATCGCAGTTCCCAACTTGTAAAGGTGAAAAACACTGCATCTCACTAAGTGACATTGTTTAATGCGGTTTTACGACGGTTCATACCTTAACCTAACGTAACCTAACCTAACCTAACCCAACCTAACCTAACAACCTAACCTAACCTAACCTAACCTAACGTAACCTAACCTAACCTAACCTTACCTAACCTAACCTAACCTAACGACGTTTGCAAGCGCTTTCACATTAGATATCGCAGTTCCCGACTTGTAATGGTGAAACACACTGCATCTCACTAAGTGACATTGTTTAATGCGGTTTTACGACGGTTCATATCTTGACCTAACCTAACATTCGCACTTGTATTAAAAAACGCTCTATTACACTGTTTCGTTCACAATTAGGATATTTGCATAACCTCACAGTTTTTCACCAACTTATTGCAGTACAGAACGCTGTATCTCGCTAAATGACATCGTTCTTTAAGGTTTCACGATGCTTGCATGCGCTTTAACGAGAATATCACAACATAGCAGTTTTGCACTTGTAACGGTACAACACGCAGTATTTGGCTTGTTCATGCCGTTTTGTGTGCTTTCACAACATTTCACCTATCGCAGTTTCGTACTCGCAATAAAACAACACTATCTCGTTAGATGACGTTGTTTTTGGTAGTTTCACGACGCTACCTAGCTTAAATTAACATAACTCAACCTAACATAACCTTCGCACTTCCATCGTTAGAAAACGTTTTACTCGCTACTTTACATTGCTTTCTACAACAATACGACAGTTTCAAGCGCTTTCACATTAGATATCACAGTTCCCAACTTGTAAAGGTGAAAAACACTGCATCTCACTAAGTGACATTGTTTAATGCGGTTTTACGACGGTTCATACCTTAACCTAACGTAACCTAACCTAACCTCACCTAACCTTACCTAACCTAACCTAACCTAACCTAACCTAACCCAACCCAACCCAACCTAACCTAACCTTACCTAACCTAAACTAACCTAACCCAACCTAACCTAACCTAACCTAACCTAACCCAACCCAACCCAACCCAACCTAACCTAACCTAAGCTAACCTAACCAAACCTAACCAAACCTAACCTAACCTAACTTAACCTAACCTAACGTAACCTAACCTAACCTAACCTATTCTAACGTAACCTAACCTCACCTGACCTAACCTAACCTAACCTAACCTAACCTAACATAACCTAACGTAACCTAACCTAACCTAACCTAACCTAACCTAACGTAACCTAACCTAACCTAACCCAACCTAACCCAACCCAACCCAACCCAACAACACCCAACCCAACCTAACCTAACCTAACCTAACCTTACCTAACCTAACCAAATTATCCTTACCTAACCTAACCTAACCTAACGTAACCTAACCTAACCTAACCTAACGTAACCTAACCTAACCTAACGTAACCTAACCTAACCTAACCTAACCTAACCCAACCTAACCTAACCTAACCTAACCCAACTCAACCCAACCTAACCTAATCTAACCTAACCGAACCTAACCTAACCTAACAAAACCTAACCTAACCTAACCTAACCTAACCTAACCTAACCTAACGACGGTTGCAAGCGCTTTCACATTAAATATCGCAGTTCCCGACTTTTAATGGTGAAAAATACTGCATCTCACTAATTGACATTGTTTAATGCGGTTTTACGACGGTTCATATCTTAACCTAACCTAACATTCGCACTTGTATCTAAAAACGCTCTATTACACTGTTTCGTTCACAATTACGATATTTGCATAACCTCACAGTTTCTCACCAACTTATTACAGTTCAGAACGCTGTATCTCGCTAAATGACATCGTTCTTTAAGGTTTCACGATACTTGCATGCGCTTTAACGAGAATATCACATTAAAGCAGTTTCGCACTTGTAACGGCACAAGACGCAGTATCTGGCTAGTTCATGCCATTTTCTGTGCTTTCCCAATATTTCACCTATCGCAGTTTCGTACTCGCAATAAAACAACACTATCTCGTTAGATGACATCGTTTTTGGTGGTTTCACGACGCTACCTAGCTCAAACTAACCGAACCTTCGCACTTCTATCGTTAGAAAACGTTTTATTCGCTACTTTACAATGTTTTCTACAAGATTACGACGGTTTCATCCGCTTTCACATTAGATATCGCAGTTCCCAACTTGTAAAGGTGAAAAACACTGCATCTCACTAAGTGACATTGTTTAATGCGGTTTTACGACGGTTCATACCTTAACCTAACGTAACCTAACCTAACCTAACTTAACCTTACCTAAGCTAACCTAACCTAACCCAACCCAACCCAACCTAACCTAACCTAACCTAACCTAAACTAACCTAACCCAACCTAACCTAACCTAACCTAACCTAACCCAACCCAACCCAACCCAACCTAACCTAACCTAAGCTAACCTAACCAAACCTAACCAAACCTAACCTAACCTCACTTAACCTAACCTAACGTAACCTAACCTAACCTAACCTATTCTAACGTAACCTAACCTTACCTGACCTAACCTAACCTAACCTAACGTAACCTAACCTAACCTAACCTAACGTAACCTAACCTAACCTAACGTAACCTAACCTAACCTAACCTAACCTAACCCAACCTAACCTAACCTAACCTAACCTAACCCAACTCAACCCAACCTAACCTAATCTAACCTAACCTAACCTAACCTAACCTAACAAAACCTAACCTAACCTAACCTAACCTAACCTAACGACGGTTGCAAGCGCTTTCACATTAGATATCGCAGTTCCTGACTTTTAATGGTGAAAAACACTGCATCTCACTAATTGACATTGTTTAATGTGGTTTTACGACGGTTCATGTCTTAACCTAACCTAACATTCGTACTTGTATGGAAAAACGCTCTATTACACTGTTTCGTTCACAATTACGATATTTGCATAACCTCACAGTTTTTTACCAACTTATTGCAGTACAGAACGCTGTATCTCGCTAAATGACATCGTTCTTTAGGTTTCACGATGCTTGCATGCGCTTTAACAAGAATATCACATTAGAGCAGTTTCGCACTTGTAAAGGTACAAGACGCAGTATCTGGCTAGTTCATGCCATTTTGTGTGCTTTCCCAATATTTTACCTATCGCAGTTTCGTACTCGCAATAAAACAACACTATCTCGTTAGATGACATCGTTTTTGGTGGTTTCACGACGCTACCTAGCTCAAACTAACCGAACCTTCGCACTTCTATCGTTAGAAAACGTTTTATTCGCTACTTTACAATGTTTTCTACAAGATTACGACGGTTTCATGCGCTTTCACATTAGATATCGCAGTTCCCGACTTGTAATGGTGAAAAACACAGCATCTCACTAAGTGACATTGTTTAATGCGGTTTTAGCGCGGTTCATATCTTAACCTAACCTAACCTTACCTAACCCAACCTAACCTAACCTAACCTAACCAAACCTTACCTAACATCCCTAACCTAACCTAACCTAACCAAACCTAACCTAACCTAACCTAACGTAACCTAACCTAACCTAACCTAACCTAACGACGTTTGCAAGCGCTTTCACATTAGATATCGCAGTTCCCGACTTGTAATGGTGAAAAACACTGCATCTCACTAAGTGACATTGTTCAATGCGGTTTTACGACGGTTCATATCTTAACCTAACCTAACATTCGCACTTGTATTAAAAAACGCTCTATTACACTGTTTCGTTCACAATTAGGATATTTGCATAACATCACAGTTTTTCACCAACTTATTGCAGTACAGAACGCTGTATCTCGCTAAATGACATCGTTCTTTAAGGTTTCACGATGCTTGCATGCGCTTTAACGAGAATGTCACAACATAGCAGTTTCGCACTTGTAACGGTACAACACGCAGTATATGGCTTGTTCATGCCGTTTTGTGTGCTTTCACAACATTTCACCTATCGCAGTTTCGTACTCGCAATAAAACAACACTATCTCGTTAGATGACGTTGTTTTTGGTAGTTTCACGACGCTACCTAGCTTAAACTAACATAACTCAACCTAACATAACCTTCGCACTTCTATCGTTAGAAAACCTTTTACTCGCTACTTTACATTGCTTTCTACAACAATACGACAGTTTCAAGCGCTTTCACATTAGATATCACAGTTCCGAACTTGTAAAGGTGAAAAACACTGCATCTCACTAAGTGACATTGTTTAATGCGGTTTTACGACGGTTCATACCTTAACCTAACGTAACCTAACCTAACCTCACCTAACCTTACCTAACCTAACCTAACCTAACCTAACCCAACCCAACCCAACCCAACCTAACCTAACCTAACCTAACCTAAACTAACCTAACCTAACCCAACCTAACCTAACCTAACCTAACCTAACCCAACCCAACCCAACCCAACCTAACCTAACCTAAGCTAACCTAACCAAACCTAACCAAACCTAACCTAACCTAACTTAACCTAACCTAACGTAACCTAACCTAACCTAACCTATTCTAACGTAACCTAACCTTACCTGACCTAACCTAACCTAACGTAACCTAGTCTAACCTAACCTAACATAACCTAACGTAACCTAACCTAACCTAACCTAACCTAACCTAACGTAACCTAACCTAACCTAACCCAACCTAACCCAACCCAACCCAACCCAACAACACCCAACCCAACCTAACCTAACCTAACCTAACCTTACCTAACCTAACCAAATTATCCTTACCTAACCTAACCTAACCTAACGTAACCTAACCTAACCTAACCTAACGTAACCTAACCTAACCTAACGTAACCTAACCTAACCTAACCTAACCTAACCCAACCTAACCTAACCTAACCTAACCCAACTCAACCCAACCTAACCTAATCTAACCTAACCTAACCTAACCTAACCTAACAAAACCTAACCTAACCTAACCTAACCTAACCTAACGACGGTTGCAAGCGCTTTCACATTAAATATCGCAGTTCCCGACTTTTATTGGTGAAAAATACTGCATCTCACTAATTGACATTGTTTAATGCGGTTTTACGACGGTTCATATCTTAACCTAACCTATCATTCGCACTTGTATCTAAAAACGCTCTATTACACTGTTTCGTTCACAATTACGATATTTGCATAACCTCACAGTTTCTCACCAACTTATTACAGTTCAGAACGCTGTATCTCGCTAAATGACATCGTTCTTTAAGGTTTCACGATACTTGCATGCGCTTTAACGAGAATATCACATTAAAGCAGTTTCGCACTTGTAACGGCACAAGACGCAGTATCTGGCTAGTTCATGCCAATTTCTGTGCTTTCCCAATATTTCACCTATCGCAGTTTCGTACTCGCAATAAAACAACACTATCTCGTTAGATGACATCGTTTCTGGTGGTTTCACGACGCTACCTAGCTCAAACTAACCGAACCTTTGCACTTCTATCGTTAGAAAGCGTTTTATTCGCTACTTTACAATGTTTTCTACAAGATTACGACGGTTTCATGCGCTTTCACATTAGATATCGCAGTTCCCAACTTGTAAAGGTGAAAAACACTGCATCTCACTAAGTGACATTGTTTAATGCGGTTTTACGACGGTTCATACCTTAACCTAACGTAACCTAACCTAACCTAACTTAACCTTACCTAAGCTAAGCTAACCTAACCTAACCCAACCCAACCCAACCTAACCTAACCTAACCTAACCTAAACTAACCTAACCCAACCTAACCTAACCTAACCTAACCTAACCCAACCCAACCCAACCCAACCTAACCTAACCTAAGCTAACCTAACCAAACCTAACCAAACCTAACCTAACCTAACTTAACCTAACCTAACGTAACCTAACCTAACCTAACCTATTCTAACGTAACCTAACCTTACCTGACCTAACCTAACCTAACGTAACCTAACCTAACCTAACATAACCTAACGTAACCTAACCTAACCTAACCTAACCTAACGTAACCTAACCTAACCTAACCTAACCCAACCCAACCCAACCCAACAACACCCAACCCAACCTAACCTAACCTAACCTAACCTTACCTAACCTAACCAAATTATCCTTACCTAACCTAACCTAACCTAACGTAACCTAACCTAACCTAACCTAACGTAACCTAACCTAACCTAACGTAACCTAACCTAACCTAACCTAACCTAACCCAACCTAACCTAACCTAACCTAACCTAACCCAACTCAACCCAACCTAACCTAATCTAACCTAACCTAACCTAACCTAACCTAACCTAACAAAACCTAACCTAACCTAACCTAACCTAACCTAACGACGGTTGCAAGCGCTTTCACATTAGATATCGCAGTTCCTGACTTTTAATGGTGAAAAACACTGCATCTCACTAATTGACATTGTTTAATGCGGTTTTACGACGGTTCATATCTTAACCTAACCTAACATTCGTACTTGTATGGAAAAACGCTCTATTACACTGTTTCGTTCACAATTACGATATTTGCATAACCTCACAGTTTTTCACCAACTTATTGCAGTACAGAACGCTGTATCTCGCTAAATGACATCGTTCTTTAGGTTTCACGATGCTTGCATGCGCTTTAACAAGAATATCACATTAGAGCAGTTTCGCACTTGTAACGGTACAAGACGCAGTATCTGGCTAGTTCATGCCATTTTGTGTGCTTTCCCAATATTTTACCTATCGCAGTTTCGTACTCGCAATAAAACAACACTATCTCGTTAGATGACATCGTTTTTGGTGGTTTCACGACGCTACCTAGCTCAAACTAACCGAACCTTCGCACTTCTATCGTTAGAAAACGTTTTATTCGCTACTTTACAATGTTTTCTACAAGATTACGACGGTTTCATGCGCTTTCACATTAGATATCGCAGTTCCCGACTTGTAATGGTGAAAAACACAGCATCTCACTAAGTGACATTGTTTAATGCGGTTTTAGCGCGGTTCATATCTTAACCTAACCTAACCTTACCTAACCCAACCTAACCTAACCTAACCTAACCAAACCTTACCTAACATCCCTAACCTAACCTAACCTAACCTAACCAAACCTAACCTAACCTAACCTAACGTAACCTAACCTAACCTAACCTAACCTAACCTAACCTAACGACGTTTGCAAGCGCTTTCACATTAGATATCGCAGTTCCCGACTTGTAATGGTGAAAAACACTGCATCTCACTAAGTGACATTGTTCAATGCGGTTTTACGACGGTTCATATCTTAACCTAACCTAACATTCGCACTTGTATTAAAAAACGCTCTATTACACTGTTTCGTTCACAATTAGGATATTTGCATAACCTCACAGTTTTTCACCAACTTATTGCAGTACAGAACGCTGTATCTCGCTAAATGACATCGTTCTTTAAGGTTTCACGATGCTTGCATGCGCTTTAACGAGAATATCACAACATAGCAGTTTCGCACTTGTAACGGTACAACACGCAGTATATGGCTTGTTCATGCCGTTTTGTGTGCTTTCACAACATTTCACCTATCGCAGTTTCGTACTCGCAATAAAACAACACTATCTCGTTAGATGACGTCGTTTTTGGTGGTTTCACGACACTACCTAGCTTAAACTAACATAACTCAACCTAACATAACCTTCGCACTTCTATCGTTAGAAAACGTTTTACTCGCTACTTTACAATGCTTTCTACAACATTACGACGATTTCAAGCGCTTTCACATTAGATATCGCAGTTCCCAACTTGTAAAGGTGAAAAACACTGCATCTCACTAAGTGACATTGTTTAATGCGGTTTTAGCGCGGTTCATATCTTAACCTAACCTAACCTAACCCAACCTAACCTAACCCAACCTAACCTAACATAACCTAACCTAACCTAACCTAACCTAACCAAACCTAACCTAACGTAACCTAACCTAACCTAACCTAACGACGTTTGCATGCGCTTTCACATTAGATATCGCAGTTCCCGACTTGTAATGGTGAAAAAGACTGCATCTCACTAAGTGACATTGTTTAATGCGGTTTTACGACGGTTCATATCTTAACCTAACCTAACATTCGTACTTGTATGGAAAAACGCTCTATTACACTGTTTCGTTCACAATTACGATATTTGCATAACCTCACAGTTTTTCACCAACTTATTGCAG
>NW_027464619.1:2512500-2667500 GCF_043290135.1 Rhipicephalus microplus
TGTGCTTTCACAACATTTTACCTATCGCAGTTTCGTACTCGCAATAAACAACACTATCTCGTTAGATGACGTCGTTTTTGGTGGTTTCACGACACTACCTAGCTTAAACTAACATAACTCAACCTAACATAACCTTCGCACTTCTATCGTTAGAAAACGTTTTACTCGCTACTTTACAATGCTTTCTACAACATTACGACGGTTTCAAGCGCTTTCACATTAGATATCGCAGTTCCCAACTTGTAAAGGTGAAAAACACTGCATCTCACGAAGTGACATGGTTTATTGCGGTTTTACGACGGTTCATACCTTAACCTAACGTAACCTAACCTAACCTAACCCAACCTAACCTAACATAACCTAACCTAACCTAACCTAACCTAACCAAACCTAACCTAACGTAACCTAACCTAACCTAACCTAACCCAACCCAACCCAACCTAACCTAACCTAACCTAACCTAAACTAACCTAACCCAACCTAACCTAACCTAACCTAACCCAACCCAACCCAACCCAACCTAACCTAACCTAAGCTAACCTAACCAAACCTAACCTAACCTAACGTAACCTAACCTAACCTAACCTATTCTAACGTAACCTAACCTTACCTGACCTAACCTAACCTAACGTAACCTAACCTAACCTAACCTAACATAACCTAACGTAACCTAACCTAACCTAACCCAACCTAACCCAACCGAACCCAACCCAACAACACCCAACCCAACCTAACCTAACCTAACCTAACCTTACCTAACCTAACCAAATTATCCTTACCTAACCTAACCTAACCTAACGTAACCTAACCTAACCTAACCTAACGTAACCTAACGTAACCTAACCTAACCTAACGTAACCTAACCTAACGTAACCTAACCTAATCTAGCCTAACCTTACCTAAATTAACAAAACCTAACCTAACCTAACCTAACCTAACCTAACGACGGTTGCAAGCGCTTTCACATTAGATATCGCAGTTCCCGACTTTTAATGGTGAAAAACACTGCATCTCACTAATTGACATTGTTTAATGCGGTTTTACGACGGTTCATATCTTAACCTAAGCTAACATTCGCACTTGTATCTAAAAACGCTCTATTACACTGTTTTGTTCACAATTACCATATTTGCATAACCTCACAGTTTTTCACCAACTTATTGCAGTACAGAACGTTGTATCTCGCTAAATGACATTGTTCTTTAAGGTTTCACGATGCTTTCATGCGCTTTAACGAGAATATCACAATATAGCAGTTTCGCACTTGTAACGGTAGAACACGCAGTATTTGGCTTGTTCATGCCGTTTTGTGTGCTTTCACAACATTTCACCTATCGCAGTTTAATACTCGCTATAAAACAACACTCTCGTTAGATGACGTCGTTTTTGGTAGTTTCACGACGCTACCTAGCTTAAACTAACCTAACCTAACCTAACCTTCGCACTTCTATCGTTAGAAAACGTTTTACTCGCAACTTTACAATGTTTTCTAAAAGATTACGACGGTTTCATGCGCTTTCACATTAGATATCGTATTTCCCGACTTGTAATGTTGAAAAACACTACATCTCACTAAGTGACATTGTTTAATGCGGTTTTACGACGGTTGATATGTCAACCTAACCTAACATTCGCACTTGTATCTAAAGACGCTCAATTACACTGTTTCGTTCACAATTACGATATTTGCTTGACCTCACAGTTTCTCACCAACTTATTACAGTACAGAACGCTGTATCTCGCTAAATGACATCGTTCTTTAAGGTTTCACGATACTTGCATGCGCTTTACCGAGAATGTCAAAACATAGCAGTTTCGCACTTGTAACGGTACAACACGCAGTATTTGGCTTGTTCATGCCGTTTTGTGTGCTTTCACATTTTACCTATCGCAGTTTCGTACTCGCAATAAAACAACACTATCTCGTTAGATGACGTCGTTTTTGGTGGTTTCACGACGCTACCTAGCTTAAACTAACATAACTCAACCTAACATAACCTTCGCACTTCTATCGTTAGAAAACGTTTTACTCGCTACTTTACATTGCTTTCTACAACATTACGACGGTTTCAAGCGCTTTCACATTAGATATCGCAGTTCCCAACTTGTAAAGGTGAAAAACACTGCATCTCACGAAGTGACATTGTTTATTGCGGTTTTACGACGGTTCATACCTTAACCTAACGTAACCTAACCTAACCTAACCCAACCTAACCTAACATAACCTAACCTAACCTAACCTAACCAAACCTAACCTAACGTAACCTAACCTAACCTAACCTAACCTAACCTAACGACGTTTGCAAGCGCTTTCACATTAGATATCCCAGTTCCCGACTTGTAATGGTGAAAAACACTGCATCTCACTAAGTGACATTGTTTAATGCGGTTTTACGACGGTTCATATCTTAACCTAACCTAACATTCGTACTTGTATTGAAAAACGCTCTATTACACTGTTTCGTTCACAATTACGATATTTGCATAACCTCACAGTTTTTCACCAACTTATTGCAGTACAGAACGCTGTATCTCGCTAAATGACATCGTTCTTTAAGGTTTCACGATACTTGCATGCGCTTTACCGAGAATGTCACAACATAGCAGTTTCGCACTTGTAACGGTACAACACGCAGTATTTGGCTTGTTCATGCCGTTTTGTGTGCTTTCACAACATTTTACCTATCGCAGTTTCGTACTCGCAATAAACAACACTATCTCGTTAGATGACGTCGTTTTTGGTGGTTTCATGACACTACCTAGCTTAAACTAACATAACTCAACCTAACATAACCTTCGCACTTCTATCGTTAGAAAACGTTTTACTCGCTACTTTACAATGCTTTCTACAACATTACGACGGTTTCAAGCGCTTTCACATTAGATATCGCAGTTCCCAACTTGTAAAGGTGAAAAACACTGCATCTCACTAAGTGACATTGTTTAATGCGGTTTTAGCGCGGTTCATATCTTAACCTAACCTAACCTAACCCAACCTAACCTAACCCAACCTAACCTAACATAACCTAACCTAATCTAACCTAACCAAACCTAACCTAACGTAACCTAACCTAACCTAACCTAACGACGTTTGCAAGCGCTTTCAGATTAGATATCGCAGTTCCCGACTTGTAATGGTGAAAAACTGCATCTCACTAAGTGACATTGTTTAATGCGGTTTTACGACGGTTCATATCTTAACCTAACCTAACATTCGTACTTGTATTGAAAAACGCTCTATTACACTGTTTCGTTCACAATTACGATATTTGCATAACCTCACAGTTTTTCACCAACTTATTGCAGTACAGAACGCTGTATCTCGCTAAATGACATTGTTCTTTAAGGTTTCACGATGCTTGCATGCGCTTTAACGAGAATATCACAATATAGCAGTTTCGCACTTGTAACGGTAGAACACGCAGTATTTGGCTTGTTCATGCCGTTTTGTGTGCTTTCACAACATTTCACCTATCGCAGTTTAATACTCGCAATAAAACAACACTAACTCTTTAGATGACGTCGTTTTTGGTAGTTTCACGACGCTACCTAGCCTAAACTAACCTAACCTAACCTAACCTAACCTTCGCACTTCCATCGTTAGAAAACGTTTTATTCGCTACTCTACAGTGTTTTCTACAAGATTACGACGGTTTCATGCGCTTTCACATCAGATATCGCAGTTCCCAACTAGTAAAGGTGAAAAACACTGCATCTCACTAAGTGACATTGTTTAATGCGGTTTTACGACGGTTCATACCTTAACCTAACGTAACCTAACCTAACCTAACCTAACCTTACCTAACCTAACCTAACCTAACCCAACCCAACCCAACCTAACCTAACCTAACCTAACCTAAACTAACCTAACCCAACCTAACCTAACCTAACCTAACCTAACCCAACCCAACCCAACCCAACCTAACCTAACCTAAGCTAACCTAACCAAACCTAACCAAACCTAACCTAACCTAACTTAACCTAACCTAACCTATTCTAACGTAACCTATCCTTACCTGACCTAACCTAACCTAACGTAACCTAACCTAACCTAACATAACCTAACGTAACCTAACCTAACCTAACCTAACCTAACGTAACCTAACCTAACCTAACCCAACCTAACCCAACCCAACCCAACCCAACCCAACAACACCCAACCCAACCTAACCTAACCTAACCTAACCTTACCTAACCTAACCAAATTATCCTTACCTAACCTAACCTAACCTAACGTAACCTAACCTAACCTAACGTAACCTAACCTAACCTAACCTAACCCAACCTAACCTAACCTAACCCAACTCAACCCAACCTAACCTAATCTAACCTAACCTAACCTAACCTAACCTAACAAAACCTAACCTAACCTAACCTAACCTAACCTAACCTAACGACGGTTGCAAGCGCTTTCACATTAGATATCGCAGTTCCCGACTTTTAATGGTGAAAAACACTCCATCTCACTAATTGACATTGTTTAATGCGGTTTTACGACGGTTCCTATCTTAACCTAACCTAACATTCACACTTGTATCTAAAAACGCTCTATTACACTGTTTTGTTCACAATTACCATATTTGCATAACCTCACAGTTTTTCACCAACTTATTGCAGTACAGAACGTTGTATCTCGCTAAATGACATTGTTCTTTAAGGTTTCAGATGCTTGCATGCGCTTTAACGAGAATATCACAATATAGCAGTTTCGCACTTGTAACGGTAGAACACGCAGTATTTGGCTTGTTCATGCCGTTTTGTGTGCTTTCACAACATTTCACCTATCGCAGTTTAATACTCGCAATAAAACAACACTATCTCGTTAGATGACGTCGTTTTTGGTAGTTTCACGACGCTAACTAACCTAACCTAACCTAACCTAACCTTCGCACTTCTATCGTTAGAAAACGTTTTACTCACAACTTTACATTGTTTTCTACAAGATTACGATGGTTTCATGCGCTTTCACATTAGATATCGTAGTTCCCGACTTGAAATGTGTAAAAACACTACATCTCACTAAGTGACATTGTTTAATGCGGTTTTACGACGGTTGATATCTCAACCTAACCTAACATTCGCACTTGTATCTAAAGACGCTCAATTACACTGTTTCGTTCACAATTACGATATTTGCTTGACCTCACGGTTTCTCACCAACTTATTACAGTACAGAACGCTGTATCTCGCTAAATGACATCGTTCTTTAAGGTTTCACGATACTTGCATGCGCTTTAACGAGAATATCACATTAAAGCAGTTTCGCACTTGTAACGGCACAAGACGCAGTATCTGGCTAGTTCATGCCATTTTGTGTACTTTCACAACATTTCACCTATTGCTGTTACGTACATGCAATAAAACAACACTATCTCTTTAGATGACGTCGTTTTTGGTAGTTTCACGACGCTACCTAGCCTAAACTAACCTAACCTAACCTAACCTTCGCACTTCTATCGTTAGAAAACGTTTTACTCGCAACTTTACAATGTTTTCTACAAGATTACGACGGTTTTATGCGCTTTCACATTAGATATCGTAGTTCCCGACTTGTAATGTTGAAAAACACTACATCTCACTAAGTGACATTGTTTAATGCGGTTTTACGATGGTTGATATGTCAACCTAACCTAACATTCGCACTTGTATCTAAAGACGCTCAATTACACTGTTTCGTTCACAATTACAATATTTGCTTGACCTCACAGTTTCTTACCAACTTATTACAGTACAGAACGCTGTATCTCGCTAAATGACATCGTTCTTTAAGGTTTCACGATACTTGCATGCGCTTTACCGAGAATGTCACAACATAGCAGTTTCGCACTTGTAACGGTACAACACGCAGTATTTGGCTTGTTCATGCCGTTTTGTGTGCTTTCACAACATTTTACCTATCGCAGTTTCGTACTCGCAATAAACAACACTATCTCGTTAGATGACGTCGTTTTTGGTGGTTTCACGACACTACCTAGCTTAAACTAACATAACTCAACCTAACATAACCTTCGCACTTCTATCGTTAGAAAACGTTTTACTCGCTACTTTACAATGCTTTCTACAACATTACGACGGTTTCAAGCGCTTTCACATTAGATATCGCAGTTCCCAACTTGTAAAGGTGAAAAACACTGCATCTCACGAAGTGACATGGTTTATTGCGGTTTTACGACGGTTCATACCTTAACCTAACGTAACCTAACCTAACCTAACCCAACCTAACCTAACATAACCTAACCTAACCTAACCTAACCTAACCTAACCAAACCTAACCTAACGTAACCTAACCTAACCTAACCTAACCCAACCCAACCCAACCTAACCTAACCTAACCTAAACTAACCTAACCCAACCTAACCTAACCTAACCTAACCTAACCCAACCCAACCCAACCCAACCTAACCTAACCTAAGCTAACCTAACCAAACCTAACCAAACCTAACCTAACCTAACTTAACCTAACCTAACGTAACCTAACCTAACCTAACCTATTCTAACGTAACCTAACCTTACCTGACCTAACCTAACCTAACGTAACCTAACCTAACCTAACCTAACATAACCTAACGTAACCTAACCTAACCTAACCTAACGTAACCTAACCTAACCTAACCCAACCTAACCCAACCGAACCCAACCCAACAACACCCAACCCAACCTAACCTAACCTAACCTAACCTTACCTAACCTAACCAAATTATCCTTACCTAACCTAACCTAACCTAACGTAACCTAACCTAACCTAACCTAACGTAACCTAACGTAACCTAACCTAACCTAACGTAACCTAACCTAACCTAACCTAACCTAATCTAACCTAACCTAACCTTACCTAACCTAACAAAACCTAACCTAACCTAACCTAACCTAACGACGGTTGCAAGCGCTTTCACATTAGATATCGCAGTTCCCGACTTTTAATGGTGAAAAACACTGCATCTCACTAATTGACATTGTTTAATGCGGTTTTACGACGGTTCATATCTTAACCTAAGCTAACATTCGCACTTGTATCTAAAAACGCTCTATTACACTGTTTTGTTCACAATTACCATATTTGCATAACCTCACAGTTTTTCACCAACTTATTGCAGTACAGAACGTTGTATCTCGCTAAATGACATTGTTCTTTAAGGTTTCACGATGCTTTCATGCGCTTTAACGAGAATATCACAATATAGCAGTTTCGCACTTGTAACGGTAGAACACGCAGTATTTGGCTTGTTCATGCCGTTTTGTGTGCTTTCACAACATTTCACCTATCGCAGTTTAATACTCGCTATAAAACAACACTATCTCGTTAGATGACGTCGTTTTTGGTAGTTTCACGACGCTACCTAGCTTAAACTAACCTAACCTAACCTAACCTTCGCACTTCTATCGTTAGAAAACGTTTTACTCGCAACTTTACAATGTTTTCTAAAAGATTACGACGGTTTCATGCGCTTTCACATTAGATATCGTATTTCCCGACTTGTAATGTTGAAAAACACTACATCTCACTAAGTGACATTGTTTAATGCGGTTTTACGACGGTTGATATGTCAACCTAACCTAACATTCGCACTTGTATCTCAAGACGCTCAATTACACTGTTTCGTTCACAATTACGATATTTGCTTGACCTCACAGTTTCTCACCAACTTATTACAGTACAGAACGCTGTATCTCGCTAAATGACATCGTTCTTTAAGGTTTCACGATACTTGCATGCGCTTTACCGAGAATGTCAAAACATAGCAGTTTCGCACTTGTAACGGTACAACACGCAGTATTTGGCTTGTTCATGCCGTTTTGTGTGCTTTCACATTTTACCTATCGCAGTTTCGTACTCGCAATAAAACAACACTATCTCGTTAGATGACGTCGTTTTTGGTGGTTTCACGACGCTACCTAGCTTAAACTAACATAACTCAACCTAACATAACCTTCGCACTTCTATCGTTAGAAAACGTTTTACTCGCTACTTTACATTGCTTTCTACAACATTACGACGGTTTCAAGCGCTTTCACATTAGATATCGCAGTTCCCAACTTGTAAAGGTGAAAAACACTGCATCTCACGAAGTGACATTGTTTATTGCGGTTTTACGACGGTTCATACCTTAACCTAACGTAACCTAACCTAACCTAACCCAACCTAACCTAACATAACCTAACCTAACCTAACCTAACCTAACCAAACCTAACCTAACGTAACCTAACCTAACCTAACCTAACCTAACCTAACCTAACGACGTTTGCAAGCGCTTTCACATTAGATATCCCAGTTCCCGACTTGTAATGGTGAAAAACACTGCATCTCACTAAGTGACATTGTTTAATGCGGTTTTACGACGGTTCATATCTTAACCTAACCTAACATTCGTACTTGTATTGAAAAACGCTCTATTACACTGTTTCGTTCACAATTACGATATTTGCATAACCTCACAGTTTTTCACCAACTTATTGCAGTACAGAACGCTGTATCTCGCTAAATGACATCGTTCTTTAAGGTTTCACGATACTTGCATGCGCTTTACCGAGAATGTCACAACATAGCAGTTTCGCACTTGTAACGGTACAACACGCAGTATTTGGCTTGTTCATGCCGTTTTGTGTGCTTTCACAACATTTTACCTATCGCAGTTTCGTACTCGCAATAAACAACACTATCTCGTTAGATGACGTCGTTTTTGGTGGTTTCATGACACTACCTAGCTTAAACTAACATAACTCAACCTAACATAACCTTCGCACTTCTATCGTTAGAAAACGTTTTACTCGCTACTTTACAATGCTTTCTACAACATTACGACGGTTTCAAGCGCTTTCACATTAGATATCGCAGTTCCCAACTTGTAAAGGTGAAAAACACTGCATCTCACTAAGTGACATTGTTTAATGCGGTTTTAGCGCGGTTCATATCTTAACCTAACCTAACCTAACCCATCCTAACCTAACCCAACCTAACCTAACCCAACCTAACCTAACATAACCTAACCTAATCTAACCTAACCAAACCTAACCTAACGTAACCTAACCTAACCTAACCTAACGACGTTTGCAAGCGCTTTCACATTAGATATCGCAGTTCCCGACTTGTAATGGTGAAAAAGACTGCATCTCAATAAGTGACATTGTTTAATGCGGTTTTACGACGGTTCATATCTTAACCTAACCTAACATTCGTACTTGTATGGAAAAACGCTCTATTACACTGTTTCGTTCACAATTACGATATTTGCATAACCTCACAGTTTTTCACCAACTTATTGCAGTACAGAACGCTGTATCTCGCTAAATGACATCGTTCTTTAAGGTTTCACGATGCTTGCATGCGCTTTAACAAGAATATCACATTATAGCAGTTTCGCACTTGTAACGGTACAACACGCAGTATCTGGCTTGTTCAAGCCGTTTTGTGTACTTTCACAACATTTCACCTATTGCAGTTACGTACATGCAATAAAACAACACTATCTCGTTAGATGACGTCCTTTTTGGTGGTCTCACGACGCTACATAGCTTAAACTAACATAACTCAAGCTAACCTTCGCACTTCTATCGTTAGAAAACGTTTTACTCGCAACTTTACAATGTTTTCTACAAGATTACAACGGTTTCATGCGCTTTCACATTAGATATCGTAGTTCCCGACTTGTAATGTTGAAAAACACTACATCTCACTAAGTGACATTGTTTAATGCGGTTTTACGACGGTTGATATCTCAACCTAACCTAACATTCGCACTTGTATCTAAATACGCTCAATTACACTGTTTCGTTCACAATTACGATATTTGCTTGACCTCACAGTTTCTCACCAACTTATTACAGTTCAGAACGCTGTATCTCGCTAAATGACATTGTTCCTTAAGGTTTCACGATGCTTGCATGCGCTTTAACGAGAATATCACAATATAGCAGTTTCGCACTTGTAACGGTAGAACACGCAGTATTTGGCTTGTTCATGCCGTTTTGTGTGCTTTCACAACATTTCACCTATCGCAGTTTCGTACTCGCAATAAAACAACACTATCTCGTTAGATGACATCGTTTTTGGTGGTTTCACGACGCTACCTAGCTCAAACTAACCGAACCTTCGCACTTCTATCGTTAGAAAACGTTTTATTCGCTACTTTACAATGTTTTCTACAAGATTACGACGGTTTCATGCGCTTTCACATTAGATATCGCAGTTCCCAACTTGTAAAGGTGAAAAACACTGCATCTCACTAAGTGACATTGTTTAATGCGGTTTTACGACGGTTCATACCTTAACCTAACGTAACCTAACCTAACCTAACCGAACCTTACCTAACCTAACCTAACCTAACCTAACCCAACCCAACCCAACCTAACCTAACCTAACCTAACCTAAACTAACCTAACCCAACCTAACCTAACCTAACCTAACCCAACCCAACCCAACCCAACCTAACCTAACCTAAGCTAACCTAACCAAACCTAACCTAACCTAACTTAACCTAACCTAACGTAACCTAACCTAACCTAACCTATTCTAACGTAACCTAACCTTACCTGACCTAACCTAACCTAACGTAACCTAACCTAACCTAACATAACCTAACGTAACCTAACCTAACCTAACCTAACCTAACGTAACCTAACCTAACCTAACCCAACCTAACCCAACCCAACCCAACCCAACAACACCCAACCAAACCTAACCCAACCTAACCTAACCTTACCTAACCTAACCAAATTATCCTTACCTAACCTAACCTAACCTAACGTAACCTAACCTAACCTAACCTAACGTAACCTAACCTAACCTAACGTAACGTAACCTAACCTAACCTAACCCAACCTAACCTAACCTAACCTCACCTAACCCAACTCAACCCAACCTAACCTAATCTAACCTAACCTAACCTAACCTAACCTAACAAAACCTAACCTAACCTAACCTAACCTAACCTAACGACGGTTGCAAGCGCTTTCACATTAGATATCGCAGTTCCCGACTTTTAATGGTGAAAAACACTGCATCTCACTAATTGACAATGTTTAATGCGGTTTTACGACGGTTCATATCTTAACCTAACCTAACATTCGTACTTCTATGGAAAAACGCTCTATTATACTGTTTCGTTCACAATTACGATATTTGCATAACCTCACAGTTTTTCACCAACTTATTGCAGTACAGAACGCTGTATCTCGCTAAATGACATCGTTCTTTAAGGTTTCACGATGCTTGCATGCGCTTTAACAAGAATATCACATTATAGCAGTTTCGCACTTGTAACGGTACAACACGCAGTATCTGGCTTGTTCAAGCCGTTTTGTGTACTTTCACAACATTTCACCTATTGCAGTTACGTACATGCAATAAAACAACACTATCTCGTTAGATGACGTCCTTTTTGGTGGTCTCACGACGCTACATAGCTTAAACTAACATAACTCAAGCTAACCTTCGCACTTCTATCGTTAGAAAACGTTTTACTCGCAACTTTACAATGTTTTCTACAAGATCACGACGGTTTCATGCGCTTTCACATTAGATATCGTAGTTCCCGACTTGTAATGTGTAAAAACACTACATCTCACTAAGTGACATTGTTTAATGCGGTTTTACGACGGTTGATATCTCAACCTAACCTAACATTCGCACTTGTATCTAAAGACGCTCAATTACACTGTTTCGTTCACAATTACGATATTTGCTTGACCTCACGGTTTCTCACCAACTTATTACAGTACAGAACGCTGTATCTCGCTAAATGACATCGTTCTTTAAGGTTTCACGATACTTGCATGCGCTTTAACGAGAATATCACATTAAAGCAGTTTCGCACTTGTAACGGCACAAGACGCAGTATCTGGCTAGTTCATGCCATTTTGTGTACTTTCACAACATTTCACCTATTGCTGTTACGTACATGCAATAAAACAACACTATCTCTTTAGATGACGTCGTTTTTGGTAGTTTCACGACGCTACCTAGCCTAAACTAACCTAACCTAACCTAACCTTCGCACTTCTATCGTTAGAAAACGTTTTACTCGCAACTTTACAATGTTTTCTACAAGATTACGACGGTTTTATGCGCTTTCACATTAGATATCGTAGTTCCCGACTTGTAATGTTGAAAAACACTACATCTCACTAAGTGACATTGTTTAATGCGGTTTTACGATGGTTGATATGTCAACCTAACCTAACATTCGCACTTGTATCTAAAGACGCTCAATTACACTGTTTCGTTCACAATTACAATATTTGCTTGACCTCACAGTTTCTTACCAACTTATTACAGTACAGAACGCTGTATCTCGCTAAATGACATCGTTCTTTAAGGTTTCACGATACTTGCATGCGCTTTACCGAGAATGTCACAACATAGCAGTTTCGCACTTGTAACGGTACAACACGCAGTATTTGGCTTGTTCATGCCGTTTTGTGTGCTTTCACAACATTTTACCTATCGCAGTTTCGTACTCGCAATAAACAACACTATCTCGTTAGATGACGTCGTTTTTGGTGGTTTCATGACACTACCTAGCTTAAACTAACATAACTCAACCTAACATAACCTTCGCACTTCTATCGTTAGAAAACGTTTTACTCGCTACTTTACAATGCTTTCTACAACATTACGACGGTTTCAAGCGCTTTCACATTAGATATCGCAGTTCCCAACTTGTAAAGGTGAAAAACACTGCATCTCACTAAGTGACATTGTTTAATGCGGTTTTAGCGCGGTTCATATCTTAACCTAACCTAACCTAACCCATCCTAACCTAACCCAACCTAACCTAACCCAACCTAACCTAACATAACCTAACCTAATCTAACCTAACCAAACCTAACCTAACGTAACCTAACCTAACCTAACCTAACGACGTTTGCAAGCGCTTTCACATTAGATATCGCAGTTCCCGACTTGTAATGGTGAAAAAGACTGCATCTCAATAAGTGACATTGTTTAATGCGGTTTTACGACGGTTCATATCTTAACCTAACCTAACATTCGTACTTGTATGGAAAAACGCTCTATTACACTGTTTCGTTCACAATTACGATATTTGCATAACCTCACAGTTTTTCACCAACTTATTGCAGTACAGAACGCTGTATCTCGCTAAATGACATCGTTCTTTAAGGTTTCACGATGCTTGCATGCGCTTTAACAATATCACATTATAGCAGTTTCGCACTTGTAACGGTACAACACGCAGTATCTGGCTTGTTCAAGCCGTTTTGTGTACTTTCACAACATTTCACCTATTGCAGTTACGTACATGCAATAAAACAACACTATCTCGTTAGATGACGTCCTTTTTGGTGGTCTCACGACGCTACATAGCTTAAACTAACATAACTCAAGCTAACCTTCGCACTTCTATCGTTAGAAAACGTTTTACTCGCAACTTTACAATGTTTTCTACAAGATTACAACGGTTTCATGCGCTTTCACATTAGATATCGTAGTTCCCGACTTGTAATGTTGAAAAACACTACATCTCACTAAGTGACATTGTTTAATGCGGTTTTACGACGGTTGATATCTCAACCTAACCTAACATTCGCACTTGTATCTAAATACGCTCAATTACACTGTTTCGTTCACAATTACGATATTTGCTTGACCTCACAGTTTCTCACCAACTTATTACAGTTCAGAACGCTGTATCTCGCTAAATGACATTGTTCCTTAAGGTTTCACGATGCTTGCATGCGCTTTAACGAGAATATCACAATATAGCAGTTTCGCACTTGTAACGGTAGAACACGCAGTATTTGGCTTGTTCATGCCGTTTTGTGTGCTTTCACAACATTTCACCTATCGCAGTTTCGTACTCGCAATAAAACAACACTATCTCGTTAGATGACATCGTTTTTGGTGGTTTCACGACGCTACCTAGCTCAAACTAACCGAACCTTCGCACTTCTATCGTTAGAAAACGTTTTATTCGCTACTTTACAATGTTTTCTACAAGATTACGACGGTTTCATGCGCTTTCACATTAGATATCGCAGTTCCCAACTTGTAAAGGTGAAAAACACTGCATCTCACTAAGTGACATTGTTTAATGCGGTTTTACGACGGTTCATACCTTAACCTAACGTAACCTAACCTAACCTAACCGAACCTTACCTAACCTAACCTAACCTAACCTAACCCAACCCAACCCAACCTAACCTAACCTAATCTAACCTAAACTAACCTAACCCAACCTAACCTTACCTAACCTAACCCAACCCAACCCAACCCAACCTAACCTAACCTAAGCTAACCTAACCAAACCTAACCTAACCTAACTTAACCTAACCTAACGTAACCTAACCTAACCTAACCTATTCTAACGTAACCTAACCTTACCTGACCTAACCTAACCTAACGTAACCTAACCTAACCTAACATAACCTAACGTAACCTAACCTAACCTAACCTAACCTAACGTAACCTAACCTAACCTAACCCAACCTAACCCAACCCAACCCAACAACACCCAACCAAACCTAACCTAACCTAACCTAACCTTACCTAACCTAACCAAATTATCCTTACCTAACCTAACCTAACCTAACGTAACCTAACCTAACCTAACGTAACCTAACCTAACCTAACGTAACGTAACCTAACCTAACCTAACCCAACCTAACCTAACCTAACCTCACCTAACCCAACTCAACCCAACCTAACCTAATCTAACCTAACCTAACCTAACCTAACCTAACAAAACCTAACCTAACCTAACCTAACCTAACCTAACGACGGTTGCAAGCGCTTTCACATTAGATATCGCAGTTCCCGACTTTTAATGGTGAAAAACACTGCATCTCACTAATTGACAATGTTTAATGTGGTTTTACGACGGTTCATATCTTAACCTAACCTAACATTCGTACTTGTATGGAAAAACGCTCTATTATACTGTTTCGTTCACAATTACGATATTTGCATAACCTCACAGTTTTTCACCAACTTATTGCAGTACAGAACGCTGTATCTCGCTAAATGACATCGTTCTTTAAGGTTTCACGATGCTTGCATGCGCTTTAACAAGAATATCACATTATAGCAGTTTCGCACTTGTAACGGTACAACACGCAGTATCTGGCTTGTTCAAGCCGTTTTGTGTACTTTCACAACATTTCACCTATTGCAGTTACGTACATGCAATAAAACAACACTATCTCGTTAGATGACGTCCTTTTTGGTGGTCTCACGACGCTACATAGCTTAAACTAACATAACTCAAGCTAACCTTCGCACTTCTATCGTTAGAAAACGTTTTACTCGCAACTTTACAATGTTTTCTACAAGATTACGACGGTTTCATGCGCTTTCACATTAGATATCGTAGTTCCCGACTTGTAGTGTGTAAAAACACTACATCTCACTAAGTGACATTGTTTAATGCGGTTTTACGACGGTTGATATCTCAACCTAACCTAACATTCGCACTTGTATCTAAAGACGCTCAATTACACTGTTTCGTTCACAATTACGATATTTGCTTGACCTCACGGTTTCTCACCAACTTATTACAGTACAGAACGCTGTATCTCGCTAAATGACATCGTTCTTTAAGGTTTCACGATACTTGCATGCGCTTTAACGAGAATATCACATTAAAGCAGTTTCGCACTTGTAACGGCACAAGACGCAGTATCTGGCTAGTTCATGCCATTTTGTGTACTTTCACAACATTTCACCTATTGCTGTTACGTACATGCAATAAAACAACACTATCTCTTTAGATGACGTCGTTTTTGGTAGTTTCACGACGCTACCTAGCCTAAACTAACCTAACCTAACCTAACCTTCGCACTTCTATCGTTAGAAAACGTTTTACTCGCAACTTTACAATGTTTTCTACAAGATTACGACGGTTTTATGCGCTTTCACATTAGATATCGTAGTTCCCGACTTGTAATGTTGAAAAACACTACATCTCACTAAGTGACATTGTTTAATGCGGTTTTACGATGGTTGATATGTCAACCTAACCTAACATTCGCACTTGTATCTAAAGACGCTCAATTACACTGTTTCGTTCACAATTACAATATTTGCTTGACCTCACAGTTTCTTACCAACTTATTACAGTACAGAACGCTGTATCTCGCTAAATGACATCGTTCTTTAAGGTTTCACGATACTTGCATGCGCTTTACCGAGAATGTCACAACATAGCAGTTTCGCACTTGTAACGGTACAACACGCAGTATTTGGCTTGTTCATGCCGTTTTGTGTGCTTTCACAACATTTTACCTATCGCAGTTTCGTACTCGCAATAAACAACACTATCTCGTTAGATGACGTCGTTTTTGGTGGTTTCACGACACTACCTAGCTTAAACTAACATAACTCAACCTAACATAACCTTCGCACTTCTATCGTTAGAAAACGTTTTACTCGCTACTTTACAATGCTTTCTACAACATTACGACGGTTTCAAGCGCTTTCACATTAGATATCGCAGTTCCCAACTTGTAAAGGTGAAAAACACTGCATCTCACGAAGTGACATGGTTTATTGCGGTTTTACGACGGTTCATACCTTAACCTAACGTAACCTAACCTAACCTAACCCAACCTAACCTAACATAACCTAACCTAACCTAACCTAACCTAACCAAACCTAACCTAACGTAACCTAACCTAACCTAACCTAACCCAACCCAACCCAACCTAACCTAACCTAACCTAACCTAAACTAACCTAACCCAACCTAACCTAACCTAACCTAACCTAACCCAACCCAACCCAACCCAACCTAACCTAACCTAAGCTAACCTAACCAAACCTAACCAAACCTAACCTAACCTAACTTAACCTAACCTAACGTAACCTAACCTAACCTAACCTATTCTAACGTAACCTAACCTTACCTGACCTAACCTAACCTAACGTAACCTAACCTAACCTAACCTAACATAACCTAACGTAACCTAACCTAACCTAACCTAACGTAACCTAACCTAACCTAACCCAACCTAACCCAACCGAACCCAACCCAACAACACCCAACCCAACCTAACCTAACCTAACCTAACCTTACCTAACCTAACCAAATTATCCTTACCTAACCTAACCTAACCTAACGTAACCTAACCTAACCTAACCTAACGTAACCTAACGTAACCTAACCTAACCTAACGTAACCTAACCTAACCTAACCTAACCTAATCTAACCTAACCTAACCTTACCTAACCTAACAAAACCTAACCTAACCTAACCTAACCTAACGACGGTTGCAAGCGCTTTCACATTAGATATCGCAGTTCCCGACTTTTAATGGTGAAAAACACTGCATCTCACTAATTGACATTGTTTAATGCGGTTTTACGACGGTTCATATCTTAACCTAAGCTAACATTCGCACTTGTATCTAAAAACGCTCTATTACACTGTTTTGTTCACAATTACCATATTTGCATAACCTCACAGTTTTTCACCAACTTATTGCAGTACAGAACGTTGTATCTCGCTAAATGACATTGTTCTTTAAGGTTTCACGATGCTTTCATGCGCTTTAACGAGAATATCACAATATAGCAGTTTCGCACTTGTAACGGTAGAACACGCAGTATTTGGCTTGTTCATGCCGTTTTGTGTGCTTTCACAACATTTCACCTATCGCAGTTTAATACTCGCTATAAAACAACACTATCTCGTTAGATGACGTCGTTTTTGGTAGTTTCACGACGCTACCTAGCTTAAACTAACCTAACCTAACCTAACCTTCGCACTTCTATCGTTAGAAAACGTTTTACTCGCAACTTTACAATGTTTTCTAAAAGATTACGACGGTTTCATGCGCTTTCACATTAGATATCGTATTTCCCGACTTGTAATGTTGAAAAACACTACATCTCACTAAGTGACATTGTTTAATGCGGTTTTACGACGGTTGATATGTCAACCTAACCTAACATTCGCACTTGTATCTCAAGACGCTCAATTACACTGTTTCGTTCACAATTACGATATTTGCTTGACCTCACAGTTTCTCACCAACTTATTACAGTACAGAACGCTGTATCTCGCTAAATGACATCGTTCTTTAAGGTTTCACGATACTTGCATGCGCTTTACCGAGAATGTCAAAACATAGCAGTTTCGCACTTGTAACGGTACAACACGCAGTATTTGGCTTGTTCATGCCGTTTTGTGTGCTTTCACATTTTACCTATCGCAGTTTCGTACTCGCAATAAAACAACACTATCTCGTTAGATGACGTCGTTTTTGGTGGTTTCACGACGCTACCTAGCTTAAACTAACATAACTCAACCTAACATAACCTTCGCACTTCTATCGTTAGAAAACGTTTTACTCGCTACTTTACATTGCTTTCTACAACATTACGACGGTTTCAAGCACTTTCACATTAGATATCGCAGTTCCCAACTTGTAAAGGTGAAAAACACTGCATCTCACGAAGTGACATTGTTTATTGCGGTTTTACGACGGTTCATACCTTAACCTAACGTAACCTAACCTAACCTAACCCAACCTAACCTAACATAACCTAACCTAACCTAACCTAACCTAACCAAACCTAACCTAACGTAACCTAACCTAACCTAACCTAACCTAACCTAACCTAACGACGTTTGCAAGCGCTTTCACATTAGATATCCCAGTTCCCGACTTGTAATGGTGAAAAACACTGCATCTCACTAAGTGACATTGTTTAATGCGGTTTTACGACGGTTCATATCTTAACCTAACCTAACATTCGTACTTGTATTGAAAAACGCTCTATTACACTGTTTCGTTCACAATTACGATATTTGCATAACCTCACAGTTTTTCACCAACTTATTGCAGTACAGAACGCTGTATCTCGCTAAATGACATCGTTCTTTATGGTTTCACGATACTTGCATGCGCTTTACCGAGAATGTCACAACATAGCAGTTTCGCACTTGTAACGGTACAACACGCAGTATTTGGCTTGTTCATGCCGTTTTGTGTGCTTTCACAACATTTTACCTATCGCAGTTTCGTACTCGCAACAAACAACACTATCTCGTTAGATGACGTCGTTTTTGGTGGTTTCATGACACTACCTAGCTTAAACTAACATAACTCAACCTAACATAACCTTCGCACTTCTATCGTTAGAAAACGTTTTACTCGCTACTTTACAATGCTTTCTACAACATTACGACGGTTTCAAGCGCTTTCACATTAGATATCGCAGTTCCCAACTTGTAAAGGTGAAAAACACTGCATCTCACTAAGTGACATTGTTTAATGCGGTTTTAGCGCGGTTCATATCTTAACCTAACCTAACCTAACCCAACCTAACCTAACCCAACCTAACCTAACCCAACCTAACCTAACATAACCTAACCTAATCTAACCTAACCAAACCTAACCTAACGTAACCTAACCTAACCTAACCTAACGACGTTTGCAAGCGCTTTCACATTAGATATCGCAGTTCCCGACTTGTAATGGTGAAAAAGACTGCATCTCAATAAGTGACATTGTTTAATGCGGTTTTACGACGGTTCATATCTTAACCTAACCTAACATTCGTACTTGTATGGAAAAACGCTCTATTACACTGTTTCGTTCACAATTACGATATTTGCATAACCTCACAGTTTTTCACCAACTTATTGCAGTACAGAACGCTGTATCTCGCTAAATGACATCGTTCTTTAAGGTTTCACGATGCTTGCATGCGCTTTAACAAGAATATCACATTATAGCAGTTTCGCACTTGTAACGGTACAACACGCAGTATCTGGCTTGTTCAAGCCGTTTTGTGTACTTTCACAACATTTCACCTATTGCAGTTACGTACATGCAATAAAACAACACTATCTCGTTAGATGACGTCCTTTTTGGTGGTCTCACGACGCTACATAGCTTAAACTAACATAACTCAAGCTAACCTTCGCACTTCTATCGTTAGAAAACGTTTTACTCGCAACTTTACAATGTTTTCTACAAGATTACAACGGTTTCATGCGCTTTCACATTAGATATCGTAGTTCCCGACTTGTAATGTTGAAAAACACTACATCTCACTAAGTGACATTGTTTAATGCGGTTTTACGACGGTTGATATCTCAACCTAACTTAACATTCGCACTTGTATCTAAATACGCTCAATTACACTGTTTCGTTCACAATTACGATATTTGCTTGACCTCACAGTTTCTCACCAACTTATTACAGTTCAGAACGCTGTATCTCGCTAAATGACATTGTTCTTTAAGGTTTCACGATGCTTGCATGCGCTTTAACGAGAATATCACAATATAGCAGTTTCGCACTTGTAACGGTAGAACACGCAGTATTTGGCTTGTTCATGCCGTTTTGTGTGCTTTCACAACATTTCACCTATCGCAGTTTCGTACTCGCAATAAAACAACACTATCTCGTTAGATGACATCGTTTTTGGTGGTTTCACGACGCTACCTAGCTCAAACTAACCGAACCTTCGCACTTCTATCGTTAGAAAACGTTTTATTCGCTACTTTACAATGTTTTCTACAAGATTACGACGGTTTCATGCGCTTTCACATTAGATATCGCAGTTCCCAACTTGTAAAGGTGAAAAACACTGCATCTCACTAAGTGACATTGTTTAATGCGGTTTTACGACGGTTCATACCTTAACCTAACGTAACCTAACCTAACCTAACCGAACCTTACCTAACCTAACCTAACCTAACCTAACCCAACCCAACCCAACCTAACCTAACCTAACCTAACCTAAACTAACCTAACCCAACCTAACCTAACCTAACCTAACCTAACCCAACCCAACCCAACCCAACCCAACCTAACCTAACCTAAGCTAACCTAACCAAACCTAACCTAACCTAACTTAACCTAACCTAACGTAACCTAACCTAACCTAACCTATTCTAACGTAACCTAACCTTACCTGACCTAACCTAACCTAACGTAACCTAACCTAACCTAACATAACCTAACGTAACCTAACCTAACCTAACCTAACCTAACGTAACCTAACCTAACCTAACCCAACCTAACCCAACCCAACCCAACCCAACAACACCCAACCAAACCTAACCTAACCTAACCTAACCTTACCTAACCTAACCAAATTATCCTTACCTAACCTAACCTAACCTAACGTAACCTAACCTAACCTAACCTAACGTAACCTAACCTAACCTAACGTAACGTAACCTAACCTAACCTAACCCAACCTAACCTAACCTAACCTCACCTAACCCAACTCAACCCAACCTAACCTAATCTAACCTAACCTAACCTAACCTAACCTAACAAAACCTAACCTAACCTAACCTAACCTAACCTAACGACGGTTGCAAGCGCTTTCACATTAGATATCGCAGTTCCCGACTTTTAATGGTGAAAAACACTGCATCTCACTAATTGACATTGTTTAATGCGGTTTTACGACGGTTCATATCTTAACCTAACCTAACATTCGTACTTGTATGGAAAAACGCTCTATTATACTGTTTCGTTCACAATTACGATATTTGCATAACCTCACAGTTTTTCACCAACTTATTGCAGTACAGAACGCTGTATCTCGCTAAATGACATCGTTCTTTAAGGTTTCACGATGCTTGCATGCGCTTTAACAAGAATATCACATTATAGCAGTTTCGCACTTGTAACGGTACAACACGCAGTATCTGGCTTGTTCAAGCCGTTTTGTGTACTTTCACAACATTTCACCTATTGCAGTTACGTACATGCAATAAAACAACACTATCTCGTTAGATGACGTCCTTTTTGGTGGTCTCACGACGCTACATAGCTTAAACTAACATAACTCAAGCTAACCTTCGCACTTCTATCGTTAGAAAACGTTTTACTCGCAACTTTACAATGTTTTCTACAAGATTACGACGGTTTCATGCGCTTTCACATTAGATATCGTAGTTCCCGACTTGTAATGTTGAAAAACACTACATCTCACTAAGTGACATTGTTTAATGCGGTTTTACGACGGTTGATATCTCAACCTAACCTAACATTCGCACTTGTATCTAAATACGCTCAATTACACTGTTTCGTTCACAATTACGATATTTGCTTGACCTCACAGTTTCTCACCAACTTATTACAGTTCTGAACGCTGTATCTCGCTAAATGACATCGTTCTTTAAGGTTTCACGATACTTGCATGCGCTTTAACGAGAATATCACATTAAAGCAGTTTCGCACTTGTAACGGCACAAGACGCAGTATCTGGCTAGTTCATGCCATTTTCTGTGCTTTCCCAATATTTCACCTATCGCAGTTTCGTACTCGCAATAAAACAACACTATCTCGTTAGATGACATCGTTTTTGGTGGTTTCACGACGCTACCTAGCTCAAACTAACCGAACCTTCGCACTTCTATCGTTAGAAAACGTTTTATTTGCTACTTTACAATGTTTTCTACAAGATTACGACGGTTTCATGCGCTTTCACATTAGATATCGCAGTTCCCAACTTGTAAAGGTGAAAAACACTGCATCTCACTAAGTGACATTGTTTAATGCGGTTTTACGACGGTTCATACCTTAACCTAACGTAACCTAACCTAACCTAACCTAACCTTACCTAACCTAACCTAACCTAACCTAACCCAACCCAACCCAACCTAACCTAACCTAACCTAACCTAAACTAACCTAACCCAACCTAACCTAACCTAACCTAACCCAACCCAACCCAACCCAACCCAACCTAACCTAACCTAAGCTAACCTAACCAAACCTAACCTAACCTAACTTAACCTAACCTAACGTAACCTAACCTAACCTAACCTATTCTAACGTAACCTAACCTTACCTGACCTAACCTAACCTAACGTAACCTAACCTAACCTAACATAACCTAACGTAACCTAACCTAACCTAACCTAACCTAACGTAACCTAACCTAACCTAACCCAACCTAACCCAACCCAACCCAACAACACCCAACCCAACCTAACCTAACCTAACCTAACCTTACCTAACCTAACCAAATTATCCTTACCTAACCTAACCTAACCTAACGTAACCTAACCTAACCTAACCTAACGTAACCTAACCTAACCTAACGTAACGTAACCTAACCTAACCCAACCTAACCTAACCAAACCTCACCTAACCCAACTCAACCCAACCTAACCTAATCTAACCTAACCTAACCTAACCTAACCTAACAAAACCTAACCTAACCTAACCTAACCTAACGACGGTTGCAAGCGCTTTCACATTAGATATCGCAGTTCCCGACTTTTAATGGTGAAAAACACTGCATCTCACTAATTGACATTGTTTAATGCGGTTTTACGACGGTTCATATCTTAACCTAACCTAACATTCGTACTTGTATGGAAAAACGCTCTATTACACTGTTTCGTTCACAATTACGATATTTGCATAACCTCACAGTTTTTCACCAACTTATTGCAGTACAGAACGCTGTATCTCGCTAAATGACATCGTTCTTTAAGGTTTCACGATGCTTGCATGCGCTTTAACAAGAATATCAAATTATAGCAGTTTCGCACTTGTAACGGTACAACACGCAGTATCTGGCTTGTTCAAGCCGTTTTGTGTACTTTCACAACATTTCACCTATTGCAGTTACGTACATGCAATAAAACAACACTATCTCGTTAGATGACGTCCTTTTTGGTGGTCCCACGACGCTACATAGCTTAAACTAACATAACTCAACCTAACATAACCTTCGCACTTCTATCGTTAGAAAACGTTTTACTCGCTACTTTACATTGCTTTCTACAAGATTACGACGGTTTCATGCGCTTTCACATTAGATATCGTAGTTCCCGACTTGTAATGTTGAAAAACACTACATCTCACTAAGTGACATTGTTTAATGCGGTTTTACGACGGTTGATATCTCAACCTAACATAACATTCGCACTTGTATCTAAATACGCTCAATTACACTGTTTCGTTCACAATTACGATATTTGCTTGACCTCACAGTTTCTCACCAACTTATTACAGTTCAGAACGCTGTATCTCGCTAAATGACGTCGTTCTTTAAGGTTTCACGATACTTGCATGCGCTTTAACGAGAATATCACATTAAAGCAGTTTCGCACTTGTAACGGCACAAGACGCAGTATCTGGCTAGTTCATGCCATTTTGTGTGCTTTCCCAATATTTCACCTATCGCAGTTTCGTACTCGCAATAAAACAACACTATCTCGTTAGATGACATCGTTTTTGGTGGTTTCACGACGCTACTTAGCTCAAACTAACCGAACCTTCGCACTTCTATCGTTAGAAAACGTTTTATTCGCTACTTTACAATGTTTTCTACAAGATTACGACGGTTTCATGCGCTTTCACATTAGATATCGCAGTTCCCAACTTGTAAAGGTGAAAAACACTGCATCTCACTAAGTGACATTGTTTAATGCGGTTTTACGACGGTTCATACCTTAACCTAACCTAACCTAACCTAACCTTACCTAACCTAACCTAACTTAACCTAACCCAACCCAACCCAACCTAACCTAACCTAACCTAACCTAAACTAACCTAACCCAACCTAGCCTAACCTAACCTAACCTAACCCAACCCAACCCAACCCAACCTAACCTAACCTAAGCTAACCTAACCCAACCTAACCAAACCTAACCTAACCTAACTTAACCTAACCTAACCTAACCTATTGTAACGTAACCTAACCTTACCTGACCTAACCTAACCTAACGTACCTAACCTAACCTAACATAACCTAACGTAACCTAACCTACCTAACCTAACCCAACCTAACCTAACCTAACCTAACCTAACCCAACCCAACCCAACCCAACCTAACCTAACCTAAGCTAACCTAACCAAACCTAACCAAACCTAACCTAACCTAACTTAACCTAACCTAATGTAACCTAACCTAACCTAACCTATTCTAACGTAACCTAACCTTACCTGACCTAACCTAACCTAACGTACCTAACCTAACCTAACCTAACGTAACCTAACCTAACCTAACCTAACGTAACCTAACCTAACCTAACCTAACCTAACCTAACCTAACCTAACCCAACTCAACCCAACCTAACCTAATCTAACCTAACCTAACCTAACCTAACCTAACGACGGTTGCAAGCGCTTTCACATTAGATATCGCAGTTCCCGACTTTTAATGTTGAAAAACACTACATCTCACTAAGTGACATTGTTTAATGCGGTTTTACGACGGTTGATATATCAACCTAACCTAACATTCGCACTTGTATCTAAAGACGCTCAATTACACTGTTTCGTTCACAATTACGATATTTGCTTGACCTCACAGTTTCTCACCAACTTATTACAGTACAGAACGCTGTATCTCGCTAAAGGACATCGTTCTTTAAGGTTTCACGATACTTGCATGCGCTTTACCGAGAATGTCACAACATAGCAGTTTCGCACTTGTAACGGTACAACACGCCGTATTTGGCCTGTTCATGCCGTTTTGTGTGCTTTCACAACATTTTACCTATCGCAGTTTCGTACTCGCAATAAAACAACACTATCTCGTTAGATGACGTCGATTTTGGTGGTTTCACGACGCTACGTAGCTTAAACTAACATAACTCAACCTAACATAACCTTCGCACTTCTATCGTTAGAAAACGTTTTACTCGCTACTTTACATTGCTTTCTACAACATTACGACGGTTTCAAGCGCTTTCACATTAGATATCGCAGTTCCCAACTTGTAAAGGTGAAAAACACTGCATCTCACTAAGTGACATTGTTTAATGCGGTTTTACGACGGTTCATTGCTTAACCTAACCTAACATTCGTACTTGTATGGAAAAACGCTCTATTACACTGTTTCGTTCACAATTACGATATTTGCATAACCTCACAGTTTTTCACCAACTTATTGCAGTACAGAACGCTGTAGCTCGCTAAATGACATCGTTCTTTAAGGTTTCACGATGCTTGCATGCGCTTTAACAAGAATATCACATTATAGCAGTTTCGCACTTGTAACGGTACAACACGCAGTATCTGGCTTGTTCAAGCCGTTTTGTGTACTTTCACAACATTTCACCTATTGCAGTTACGTACATGCAATAAAACAACACTATCTCGTTAGATGACGTCCTTTGTGGTGGTCTCACGACGCTACATAGCTTAAACTAACATAACTCAAGCTAACCTTCGCACTTCTATCGTTAGAAAACGTTTTACTCGCAACTTTACAATGTTTTCTACAAGATTACGACGGTTTCATGCGCTTTCACATTAGATATCGTAGTTCCCGACTTGTAATGTTGAAAAACACTACATCTCACTAAGTGACATTGTTTAATGCGGTTTTACGACGGTTGATATCTCAACCTAACCTAACATTCGCACTTGTATCTAAATACGCTCAATTACACTGTTTCGTTCACAATTACGATATTTGCTTGACCTCACAGTTTCTCACCAACTTATTACAGTTCAGAACGCTGTATCTCGCTAAATGACATCGTTCTTTAAGGTTTCACGATACTTGCATGCGCTTTAACGAGAATATCACATTAAAGCAGTTTCGCACTTGTAACGGCACAAGACGCAGTATCTGGCTAGTTCATGCCATTTTCTGTGCTTTCCCAATATTTCACCTATCGCAGTTTCGTACTCGCAATAAAACAACACTATCTCGTTAGATGACATCATTTTTGGTGGTTTCACGACGCTACCTAGCTCAAACTAACCGAACCTTCGCACTTCTATCGTTAGAAAACGTTTTATTCGCTACTTTACAATGTTTTCTACAAGATTACGACGGTTTCATGCGCTTTCACATTAGATATCGCAGTTCCCAACTTGTAAAGGTGAAAAACACTGCATCTCACTAAGTGACATTGTTTAATGCGGTTTTACGACGGTTCATACCTTAACCTAACGTAACCTAACCTAACCTAACCTAACCTTACCTAACCTAACCTAACCTAACCTAACCTAACCCAACCCAACCCAACCTAACCTAACCTAACCTAACCTAAACTAACCTAACCCAACCTAACCTAACCTAACCTAACCCAACCCAACCCAACCCAACCCAACCTAACCTAACCTAAGCTAACCTAACCAAACCTAACCTAACCTAACCTAACGTAACCTAACCTAACCTAACCTATTCTAACGTAACCTAACCTTACCTGACCTAACCTAACCTAACGTAACCTAACCTAACCTAACATAACCTAACGTAACCTAACCTAACCTAACCTAACCTAACCTAACGTAACCTAACCTAACCTAACCCAACCTAACCCAACCCAACCCAACCCAACCCAACAACACCCAACCCAACCTAACCTAACCAAGCTAACCTTACCTAACCTAACCAAATTATCCTTACCTAACCTAACCTAACCTAGCGTAACCTAACCTAACCTAACGTAACGTAACCTAACCTAACCTAACGTAACCTAACCTAACCTAACCTAACCCAACCTAAACTAACCTAACCTCACCTAACCCAACTCAACCCAACCTAACCTAATCTAACCTAACCTAACCTAACCTAACCTAACCTAACCTAACCTAACCTAACGACGGTTGCAAGCTTTTTCACATTAGATATCGCAGTTCCCGACTTTTATTGGTGAAAAACACTGCATCTCACTAATTGACATTGTTTAATGCGGTTTTACGACGGTTCATATCTTAACCTAACCTAACATTCGTACTTGTATGGAAAAACGCTCTATTACACTGTTTCGTTCACAATTACGATATTTGCATAACCTCACAGTTTTTCACCAACTTATTGCAGTACAGAACGCTGTATCTCGCTAAATGACATCGTTCTTTAAGGTTTCACGATGCTTGCATGCGCTTTAACAAGAATATCACATTATAGCAGTTTCGCACTTGTAACGGTACAACACGCAGTATCTGGCTTGTTCAAGCCGTTTTGTGTACTTTCACAACATTTCACCTATTGCAGTTACGTACATGCAATAAAACAACACTATCTCGTTAGATGACGTCCTTTTTGGTGGTCTCACGACGCTACATAGCTTAAACTAACATAACTCAAGCTAACCTTCGCACTTCTATCGTTAGAAAACGTTTTACTCGCAACTTTACAATGTTTTCTACAAGATTACGACGGTTTCATGCGCTTTCACTTTAGATATCGTAGTTCCCGACTTGTAATGTTGAAAAACACTACATCTCACTAAGTGACATTATTTAATGCGGTTTTACGACGGTTGATATCTCAACCTAACATAACATTCGCACTTGTATCTAAATACGCTCAATTACACTGTTTCGTTCACAATTACGATATTTGCTTGACCTCACAGTTTCTCACCAACTTATTACAGTTCAGAACGCTGTATCTCGCTAAATGACATCGTTCTTTAAGGTTTCACGATACTTGCATGCGCTTTAACGAGAATATCACATTAAAGCAGTTTCGCACTTGTAACGGCACAAGACGCAGTATCTGGCTAGTTCATGCCATTTTGTGTGCTTTCCCAATATTTCACCTATCGCAGTTTCGTACTCGCAATAAAACAACACTATCTCGTTAGATGACATCGTTTTTGGTGGTTTCACGACGCTACTTAGCTCAAACTAACCGAACCTTCGCACTTCTATCGTTAGAAAACGTTTTATTCGCTACTTTACAATGTTTTCTACAAGATTACGACGGTTTCATGCGCTTTCACATTAGATATCGCAGTTCCCAACTTGTAAAGGTGAAAAACACTGCATCTCACTAAGTGACATTGTTTAATGCGGTTTTACGACGGTTCATACCTTAACCTAACCTAACCTAACCTAACCTTACCTAACCTAACCTAACTTAACCTAACCCAACCCAACCCAACCTAACCTAACCTAACCTAACCTAAACTAACCTAACCCAACCTAACCTAACCTAACCTAACCTAACCCAACCCAACCCAACCTAACCTAACCTAAGCTAACCTAACCAAACCTAACCAAACCTAACCTAACCTAACTTAACCTAACCTAATGTAACCTAACCTAACCTATTCTAACGTAACCTAACCTTACCTGACCTAACCTAACCTAACGTACCTAACCTAACCTAACATAACCTAACGTAACCTAACCTACCTAACCTAACGTAACCTAACCTAACCTAACCCAACCTAACCCAACCCAACCCAACCCAACAACACCCAACCCAACCTAACCTAACCTAACCTAACCAAATTATCCTTACCTAACCTAACCTAACCTAACGTAACCTAACCTAACCTAACGTAACCTAACCTAACCTAACCCAACCTAACCTAACCTAACCTCACCTAACCCAACTCAACCCAACCTAACCTAATCTAACCTAACCTAACCTAACCTAACCTAACAAAACCTAACCTAACCTAACCTAACCTAACCTAACGACGGTTGCAAGCGCTTTCACATTAGATATCGCAGTTCCCGACTTTTATTGGTGAAAAACACTGCATCTCACTAATTGACATTGTTTAATGCGGTTTTACGACGGTTCATATCTTAACCTAACCTAACATTCGTACTTGTATGGAAAAACGCTCTATTACACTGTTTCGTTCACAATTACGATATTTGCATAACCTCACAGTTTTTCACCAACTTATTGCAGTACAGAACGCTGTATCTCGCTAAATGACATCGTTCTTTAAGGTTTCACGATGCTTGCATGCGCTTTAACAAGAATATCACATTATAGCAGTTTCGCACTTGTAACGGTACAACACGCAGTATCTGGCTTGTTCAAGCCGTTTTGTGTACTTTCACAACATTTCACCTATTGCAGTTACGTACATGCAATAAAACAACACTATCTCGTTAGATGACGTCCTTTTTGTTGGTCTCACGACGCTACATAGCTTAAACTAACATAACTCAACCTAACATAACCTTCGCACTTCTATCGTTAGAAAACGTTTTACTCGCTACTTTACATTGCTTTCTACAAGATTACGACGGTTTCATGCGCTTTCACATTAGATATCGTAGTTCCCGACTTGTGATGTTGAAAAACACTACATCTCACTAAGTGACATTGTTTAATGCGGTTTTACGACGGTTGATATCTCAACCTAACCTAACATTCGCACTTGTATCTAAATACGCTCAATTACACTGTTTCGTTCACAATTACGATATTTGCTTGACCTCACAGTTTCTCACCAACTTATTACAGTTAAGAACGCTGTATCTCGCTAAATGACATCGTTCTTTAAGGTTTCACGATACTTGCATGCGCTTTAACGAGAATATCACATTAAAGCAGTTTCGCACTTGTAACGGCACAAGACGCAGTATCTGGCTAGTTCATGCCATTTTCTGTGCTTTCCCAATATTTCACCTATCGCAGTTTCGTACTCGCAATAAAACAACACTATCTCGTTAGATGACATCGTTTTTGGTGGTTTCACGACGCTACCTAGCTCAAACTAACCGAACCTTCGCACTTCTATCGTTAGAAAACGTTTTATTCGCTACTTTACAATGTTTTCTACAAGATTACGACGGTTTCATGCGCTTTCACATTAGATATCGCAGTTCCCAACTTGTAAAGGTGAAAAACACTGCATCTCACTAAGTGACATTGTTTAATGCGGTTTTACGACGGTTCATACCTTAACCTAACGTAACCTAACCTAACCTAACCTAACCTTACCTAACCTAACCTAACCTAACCTAACCCAACCCAACCCAACCTAACCTAACCTAACCTAACCTAAACTAACCTAACCCAACCTAACCTAACCTAACCTAACCCAACCCAACCCAACCCAACCCAACCTAACCTAACCTAAGCTAACCTAACCAAACCTAACCTAACCTAACCTAACGTAACCTAACCTAACCTAACCTATTCTAACGTAACCTAACCTTACCTGACCTAACCTAACCTAACGTAACCTAACCTAACCTAACATAACCTAACGTAACCTAACCTAACCTAACCTAACCTAACGTAACCTAACCTAACCTAACCCAACCTAACCCAACCCAACCCAACCCAACCCAACAACACCCAACCCAACCTAACCTAACCAACCTAACCTTACCTAACCTAACCAAATTATCCTTACCTAACCTAACCTAACCTAACCTAACCTAACCTAACCTAACCTAACGTAACCTAACCTAACCTAACCTAACCCAACCTAACCTAACCTAACCTCACCTAACCCAACTCAACCCAACCTAACCTAATCTAACCTAACCTAACCTAACCTAACCTAACCTAACAAAACCTAACCTAACCTAACCTAACCTAACCTAACGACGGTTGCAAGCGCTTTCACATTAGATATCGCAGTTCCCGACTTTTATTGGTGAAAAATTGCATCTCACTAATTGACATTGTTTAATGCGGTTTTACGACGGTTCATATCTTAACCTAACCTAACATTCGTACTTGTATGGAAAAACGCTCTATTACACTGTTTCGTTCACAATTACGATATTTGCATAACCTCACAGTTTTTCACCAACTTATTGCAGTACAGAACGCTGTATCTCGCTAAATGACATCGTTCTTTAAGGTTTCACGATGCTTGCATGCGCTTTAACAAGAATATCACATTATAGCAGTTTCGCACTTGTAACGGTACAACACGCAGTATCTGGCTTGTTCAAGCCGTTTTGTGTACTTTCACAACATGTCACCTATTGCAGTTACGTACATGCAATAAAACAACACTATCTCGTTAGATGACGTCCTTTTTGGTGGTCTCACGACGCTACATAGCTTAAACTAACATAACTCAAGCTAACCTTCGCACTTCTATCGTTAGAAAACGTTTTACTCGCAACTTTACAATGTTTTCTACAAGATTACGACGGTTTCATGCGCTTTCACATTAGATATCGTAGTTCCCGACTTGTAATGTTGAAAAACACTACATCTCACTAAGTGACATTATTTAATGCGGTTTTACGACAGTTGATATCTCAACCTAACATAACATTCGCACTTGTATCTAAATACGCTCAATTACACTTTTCGTTCACAATTACGATATTTGCTTGACCTCACAGTTTCTCACCAACTTATTACAGTTCAGAACGCTGTATCTCGCTAAATGACATCGTTCTTTAAGGTTTCACGATACTTGCATGCGCTTTAACGAGAATATCACATTAAAGCAGTTTCGCACTTGTAACGGCACAAGACGCAGTATCTGGCTAGTTCATGCCATTTTGTGTGCTTTCCCAATATTTCACCTATCGCAGTTTCGTACTCGCAATAAAACAACACTATCTCGTTAGATGACATCGTTTTTGGTGGTTTTACGACGCTACTTAGCTCAAACTAACCGAACCTTCGCACTTCTATCGTTAGAAAACGTTTTATTCGCTACTTTACAATGTTTTCTACAAGATTACGACGGTTTCATGCGCTTTCACATTAGATATCGCAGTTCCCAACTTGTAAAGGTGAAAAACACTGCATCTCACTAAGTGACATTGTTTAATGCGGTTTTACGACGGTTCATACCTTAACCTAACCTAACCTAACCTAACCTTACCTAACCTAACCTAACTTAACCTAACCCAACCCAACCCAACCTAACCTAACCTAACCTAACCTAACCTAAACTAACCTAACCCAACCTAACCTAACCTAACCTAACCTAACCCAACCCAACCCAACCTAACCTAACCTAAGCTAACCTAACCAAACCTAACCAAACCTAACCTAACCTAACTTAACCTAACCTAATGTAACCTAACCTAACCTATTCTAACGTAACCTAACCTTACCTGACCTAACCTAACCTAACGTACCTAACCTAACCTAACATAACCTAACGTAACCTAACCTACCTAACCTAACGTAACCTAACCTAACCTAACCCAACCTAACCCAACCCAACCCAACCCAACCCAACAACACCCAACCCAACCTAACCTAACCTAACCTAACCTTACCTAACCTAACCAAATTATCCTTACCTAACCTAACCTAACCTAACGTAACCTAACCTAACCTAACCTAACGTAACCTAACCTAACCTAACCTAACCCAACCTAACCTAACCTAACCTAACCCAACTCAACCCAACCTAACCTAATCTAACCTAACCTAACCTAACCTAACCTAACGTCGGTTGCAAGCGCTTTCACATTAGATATCGCAGTTCCCGACTTTTAATGTTGAAAAACACTACATCTCACTAAGTGACATTGTTTAATGCGGTTTTACGACGGTTGATATATCAACCTAACCTAACATTCGCACTTGTATCTAAAGACGCTCAATTACACTGTTTCGTTCACAATTACGATATTTGCTTGACCTCACAGTTTCTCACCAACTTATTACAGTACAGAACGCTGTATCTCGCTAAAGGACATCGTTCTTTAAGGTTTCACGATACTTGCATGCGCTTTACCGAGAATGTCACAACATAGCAGTTTCGCACTTGTAACGGTACAACACGCAGTATTTGGCCTGTTCATGCCGTTTTGTGTGCTTTCACAACATTTTACCTATCGCAGTTTCGTACTCGCAATAAAACAACACTATCTCGTTAGATGACGTCGATTTTGGTGGTTTCACGACGCTACGTAGCTTAAACTAACATAACTCAACCTAACATAACCTTCGCACTTCTATCGTTAGAAAACGTTTTACTCGCTACTTTACATTGCTTTCTACAACATTACGACGGTTTCATGCGCTTTCACATTAGATATCGCAGTTCCCGACTTGTAATGGTGAAAAACACAGCATCTCACTAAGTGACATTGTTTAATGCGGTTTTAGCGCGGTTCATATCTTAACCTAACCTAACCTTACCTAACCCAACCTAACCTAACCTAACCTAACCAAACCTTACCTAACATCCCTAACCTAACCTAACCTAACCTAACCTAACCAAACCTAACCTAACCTAACCTAACGTAACCTAACCTAACCTAACCTAACCTAACGACGTTTGCAAGCGCTTTCACTTTAGATATCGCAGTTCCCGACTTGTAATGGTGAAAAACACTACATCTCACCAAGTGACATTGTTTAATGCGGTTTTACGATGGTTGATATGTCAACCTAACCTAACATTCGCACTTGTATCTAAAGACGCTCAATTACACTGTTTCGTTCACAATTACGATATTTGCTTGACCTCACAGTTTCTCACCAACTTATTACAGTACAGAACGCTGTATCTCGCTAAATGACATCGTTATTTAAGGTTTCACGATACTTGCATGCGCTTTACCGAGAATGTCACAACATAGCAGTTTCGCACTTGTAACGGTACAACACGCAGTATTTGGCTTGTTCATGCCATTTTGTGTGCTTTCACAACATTTTACCTATCGCAGTTTCGTACTCGCAATAAACAACACTATCTCGTTAAATGACGTCGTTTTTGGTGGTTTCACGACGCTACCTAGCTTAAACTAACATAACTCAACCTAACATAACCTTCGCACTTCTATCGTTAGAAAACGTTTTACTCGCTACTTTACATTGCTTTCTACAACATTACGACGGTTTCAAGCGCTTTCACATTAGATATCACAGTTCCCAACTTGTAAAGGTGAAAAACACTGCATCTCACTAAGTGACATTGTTTAATGCGGTTTTACGACGGTTCATACCTTAACCTAACGTAACCTAACCTAACCTCACCTAACCTTACCTAACCTAACCTAACCTAACCCAACCCAACCCAACCTAACCTAACCTAACCTAACCTAAACTAACCTAACCCAACCTAACCTAACCTAACCTAACCCAACCCAACCCAACCCAACCTAACCTAACCTAAGCTAACCTAACCAAACCTAACCAAACCTAACCTAACCTAACTTAACCTAACCTAACGTAACCTAACCTAACCTAACCTATTCTAACGTAACCTAACCTTACCTGACCTAACCTAACCTAACGTAACCTAACCTAACCTAACATAACCTAACGTAACCTAACCTAACCTAACCTAACCTAACCTAACGTAACCTAACCTAACCTCACCCAACCTAACCCAACCCAACCCAACCCAACAACACCCAACCCAACCTAACCTAACCTAACCTAACCTTACCTAACCTAACCAAATTATCCTTACCTAACCTAACCTAACCTAACGTAACCTAACCTAACCTAACCTAACGTAACCTAACCTAACCTAACGTAACCTAACCTAACCTAACCTAACCTAACCCAACCTAACCTAACCTAACCTAACCTAACCCAACTCAACCCAACCTAACCTAATCTAACCTAACCTAACCTAACCTAACCTAACAAAACCTAACCTAACCTAACCTAACCTAACCTAACGACGGTTGCAAGCGCTTTCACATTAAATATCGCAGTTCCCGACTTTTAATGGTGAAAAACACTGCATCTCACTAATTGACATTGTTTAATGCGGTTTTACGACGGTTCATATCTTAACCTAACCTAACATTCGCACTTGTATCTAAAAACGCTCTATTACACTGTTTTGTTCACAATTACCATATTTGCATAACCTCACAGTTTTTCACCAACTTATTGCATTACAGAACGTTGTATCTCGCTAAATGACATTGTTCTTTAAGGTTTCACGATGCTTGCATGCGCTTTAACGAGAATATCACAATATAGCAGTTTCGCACTTGTAACGGTAGAACACGCAGTATTTGGCTTGTTCATGCCGTTTTGTGTGCTTTCACAACATTTCACCTATCGCAGTTTAATACTCGCTATAAAACAACACTATCTCGTTAGATGACGTCGTTTTTGGTAGTTTCACGACGCTACCTAGCTTAAACTAACCTAACCTAACCTAACCTTCGCACTTCTATCGTTAGAAAACGTTTTACTCGCAACTTTACCATGTTTTCTACAAGATTACGACGGTTTCATGCGCTTTCACATTAGATATCGTAGTTCCCGACTTGTAATGTTGAAAAACACTACATCTCACTAAGTGACATTGTTTAATGCGGTTTTACGACGGTTGATATGTCAACCTAACCTAACATTCGCACTTGTATCTAAAGACGCTAAATTACACTGTTTCGTTCACAATTACGATATTTGCTTGACCTCACAGTTTCTCACCAGCTTATTACAGTACAGAACGCTGTATCTCGCTAAATGACATCGTTCTTTAAGGTTTCACGATACTTGCATGCGCTTTACCGAGAATGTCAAAACATAGCAGTTTCGCACTTGTAACGGTACAACACGCAGTATTTGGCTTGTTCATGCCGTTTTGTGTGCTTTCACATTTTACCTATCGCAGTTTCGTACTCGCAATAAAACAACACTATCTCGTTAGATGACGTCGTTTTTGGTAGTTTCACGACGCTACCTAGCTTAAACTAACATAACTCAACCTAACATAACCTTCGCACTTCTATCGTTAGAAAACGTTTTACTCGCTACTTTACATTGCTTTCTACAACATTACGACGGTTTCAAGCGCTTTCTGAATAGATATCGCAGTTCCCAACTTGTAAAGGTGAAAAACACTGCATCTCACGAAGTGACATTGTTTATTGCGGTTTTACGACGGTTCATACCTTAACCTAACGTAACCTAACCTAACCTAACCCAACCTAACCTAACCTAACCTAACCTAACCTAACCTAACCAAACCTAACCTAACGTAACCTAACCTAACCTAACCTAACCTAACCTAACCTAACGACGTTTGCAAGCGCTTTCAGATTAGATATCGCAGTTCCCGACTTGTAATGGTGAAAAACTGCATCTCACTAAGTGACATTGTTTAATGCGGTTTTACGACGGTTCATATCTTAACCTAACCTAACATTCGTACTTGTATTGAAAAACGCTGTATTACACTGTTTCGTTCACAATTACGATATTTGCATAACCTCACAGTTTTTCACCAACTTATTGCAGTACAGAACGCTGTATCTCGCTAAATGACATTGTTCTTTAAGGTTTCACGATGCTTGCATGCGCTTTAACCAGAATATCACAATATAGCAGTTTCGCACTTGTAACGGTAGAACACGCAGTATTTGGCTTGTTCATGCCGTTTTGTGTGCTTTCACAACATTTCACCTATCGCAGTTTAATACTCGCAATAAAACAACACTAACTCTTTAGAAGACGTCGTTTTTGGTAGTTTCACGACGCTACCTAGCCTAAACTAACCTAACCTAACCTAACCTAACCTTCGCACTTCTATCGTTAGAAAACGTTTTATTCGCTACTTTACAATGTTTTCTACAAGATTACGACGGTTTCATGCGCTTTCACATTAGATATCGCAGTTCCCAACTAGTAAAGGTGAAAAACACTGCATCTCACTAAGTGACATTGTTTAATGCGGTTTTACGACGGTTCATACCTTAACCTAACGTAACCTAACCTAACCTAACCTAACCTCACCTAACCTAACCTAACCTAACCTAACCTAACCTAAACTAACCTAACCCAACCTAACCTAACCTAACCTAACCTAACCCAACCCAACCCAACCCAACCTAACCTAACCTAAGCTAACCTAACCAAACCTAACCAAACCTAACCTAACCTAACTTAACCTAACCTAACCTATTCTAACGTAACCTATCCTTACCTGACCTAACCTAACCTAACGTAACCTAACCTAACCTAACATAACCTAACGTAACCTAACCTAACCTAACCTAACCTAACGTAACCTAACCTAACCTAACCCAACCTAACCCAACCCAACCCAACCCAACAACACCCAACCCAACCTAACCTAACCTAACCTCACCTTACCTAACCTAACCAAATTATCCTTACCTAACCTAACCTAACCTAACGTAACCTAACCTAACCTAACGTAACCTAACCTAACCTAACCTAACCCAACCTAACCTAACCTAACCTAACCTAACCCAACTCAACCCAACCTAACCTAAGCTAACCTAACCTAACCTAACCTAACCTAACGTAACCTAACCTAACCTAACCTAACCTAACCTAACCCAACCTAACCTAACCTAACCTAACCTAACCCAACTCAACCCAACCTAACCTAATCTAACCTAACCTAACCTAACCTAACAAAACCTAACCTAACCTAACCTAACCTAACCTAACCTAACGACGGTTGCAAGCGCTTTCACATTAAATATCGCAGTTCCCGACTTTTAATGGTGAAAAACACTGCATCTCACTAATTGACATTGTTTAATGCGGTTTTACGACGGTTCATATCTTAACCTAACCTAACATTCGCACTTGTATCTAAAAACGCTCTATTACACTGTTTTGTTCACAATTACCATATTTGCATAACCTCACAGTTTTTCACCAGCTTATTACAGTACAGAACGCTGTATCTCGCTAAATGACATCGTTCTTTAAGGTTTCACGATACTTGCATGCGCTTTACCGAGAATGTCAAAACATAGCAGTTTCGCACTTGTAACGGTACAACACGCAGTATTTGGCTTGTTCATGCCGTTTTGTGTGCTTTCACATTTTACCTATCGCAGTTTCGTACTCGCAATAAAACAACACTATCTCGTTAGATGACGTCGTTTTTGGTGGTTTCACGACGCTACCTAGCTTAAACTAACATACCTCAACCTAACATAACCTTCGCACTTCTATCGTTAGAAAACGTTTTACTCGCTACTTTACATTGCTTTCTACAACATTACGACGGTTTCAAGCGCTTTCACAATAGATATCGCAGTTCCCAACTTGTAAAGGTGAAAAACACTGCATCTCACGAAGTGACATTGTTTATTGCGGTTTTACGACGGTTCATACCTTAACCTAACGTAACCTAACCTAACCTAACCCAACCTAACCTAACCTAACCTAACCTAACCTAACCTAACCTAACCTAACCAAACCTAACCTAACGTAACCTAACCTAACCTAACCTAACCTAACCTAACCAAACCTAACCTAACGTAACCTAACCTAACCTAACCTAACCTAACCTAACCTAACGACGTTTGCAAGCGCTTTCAGATTAGATATCGCAGTTCCCGACTTGTAATGGTGAAAAACTGCATCTCACTAAGTGACATTGTTTAATGCGGTTTTACGACGGTTCATATCTTAACCTAACCTAACATTCGTACTTGTATTGAAAAACGCTCTATTACACTGTTTCGTTCACAATTACGATATTTGCATAACCTCACAGTTTTTCACCAACTTATTGCAGTACAGAACGCTGTATCTCGCTAAATGACATTGTTCTTTAAGGTTTCACGATGCTTGCATGCGCTTTAACGAGAATATCACAATATAGCAGTTTCGCACTTGTAACGGTAGAACACGCAGTATTTGGCTTGTTCATGCCGTTTTGTGTGCTTTCACAACATTTCACCTATCGCAGTTTAATACTCGCAATAAAACAACACTAACTCTTTAGATGACGTCGTTTTTGGTAGTTTCACGACGCTACCTAGCCTAAACTAACCTAACCTAACCTAACCTAACCTTCGCACTTCTATCGTTAGAAAACGTTTTATTCGCTACTTTACAATGTTTTCTACAAGATTACGACGGTTTCATGCGCTTTCACATTAGATATCGCAGTTCCCAACTAGTAAAGGTGAAAAACACTGCATCTCACTAAGTGACATTGTTTAATGCGGTTTTACGACGGTTCATACCTTAACCTAACGTAACCTAACCTAACCTAACCTTACCTAACCTAACCTAACCTAACCTAAACTAACCTAACCCAACCTAACCTAACCTAACCTAACCTAACCCAACCCAACCCAACCCAACCTAACCTAACCTAAGCTAACCTAACCAAACCTAACCAAACCTAACCTAACCTAACTTAACCTAACCTAACGTAACCTAACCTAACCTATTCTAACGTAACCTAACCTTACCTGACCTAACTTAACCTAACGTAACCTAACCTAACCTAACCTAACATAACCTAACGTAACCTAACCTAACCTAACCTAACGTAACCCAACCTAACCTAACCTAACCTAACCTTACCTAACCTAACCAAATTATCCTTACCTAACCTAACCTAACCTAACGTAACCTAACCTAACCTAACGTAACCCAACCTAACCTAACCTAACCTAACCTAACCTAACCTAACCAAACCTAATCTAACCTAACCTAACCTAACAAAACCTAACCTAACCTAACCTAACCTAACCTAACGACGGTTGCAAGCGCTTTCACATTAGATATCGCAGTTCCCGACTTTTAATGGTGAAAAACACTGCATCTCACTAATTGACATTGTTTAATGCGGTTTTACGACGGTTCATATCTTAACCTAAGCTAACATTCGCACTTGTATCTAAAAACGCTCTATTACACTGTTTTGTTCACAATTACCATATTTGCATAACCTCACAGTTTTTCACCAACTTATTGCAGTACAGAACGTTGTATCTCGCTAAATGACATTGTTCTTTAAGGTTTCACGATGCTTTCATGCGCTTTAACGAGAATATCACAATATAGCAGTTTCGCACTTGTAACGGTAGAACACGCAGTATTTGGCTTGTTCATGCCGTTTTGTGTGCTTTCACAACATTTCACCTATCGCAGTTTAATACTCGCTATAAAACAACACTATCTCGTTAGATGACGCCGTTTTTGGTAGTTTCACGACGCTACCTAGCTTAAACTAACCTAACCTAACCTAACCTTCGCACTTCTATCGTTAGAAAACGTTTTACTCGCAACTTTACAATGTTTTCTACAAGATTACGACGGTTTCATGCGCTTTCACATTAGATATCGTATTTCCCGACTTGTAATGTTGAAAAACACTACATCTCACTACGTGACATTGTTTAATGCGGTTTTACGACGGTTGATATGTCAACCTAACCTAACATTCGCACTTGTATCTAAAGACGCTCAATTACACTGTTTCGTTCACAATTACGATATTTGCTTGACCTCACAGTTTCTCACCAACTTATTACAGTACAGAACGCTGTATCTCGCTAAATGACATTGTTCTTTAAGGTTTCACGATGCTTGCATGCGCTTTAACGAGAATATCACAATATAGCAGTTTCGCACTTGTAACGGTAGAACACGCAGTATTTGGCTTGTTCATGCCGTTTTGTGTGCTTTCACAACATTTCACCTATCGCAGTTTAATACTCGCAATAAAACAACAGTATCTCTTTAGATGACGTCGTTTTTGGTAGTTTCACGACGCTACCTAGCCTAAACTAACCTAACCTAACCTAACCTTCGCACTTCTATCGTTAGAAAACGTTTTACTCGCAACTTTACAATGTTTTCTACAAGATTACGACGGTTTCATGCGCTTTCACATTAGATATCGTAGTTCCCGACTTGTAATGTTGAAAAACACTACATCTCACTAAGTGACATTGTTTAATGCGGTTTTACGATGGTTGATATGTCAACCTAACCTAACATTCGCACTTGTATCTAAAGACGCTCAATTACACTGTTTCGTTCACAATTACGATATTTGCTTGACCTCACAGTTTCTCACCAACTTATTACAGTACAGAACGCTGTATCTCGCTAAATGACATCGTTCTTTAAGGTTTCACGATACTTGCATGCGCTTTACCGAGAATGTCACAACATAGCAGTTTCGCACTTGTAACGGTACAACACGCAGTATTTGGCTTGTTCATGCCGTTTTGTGTGCTTTCACAACATTTTACCTATCGCAGTTTCGTACTCGCAATAAACAACACTATCTCGTTAGATGACGTCGTTTTTGGTGGTTTCACGACACTACCTAGCTTAAACTAACATAACTCAACCTAACATAACCTTCGCACTTCTATCGTTAGAAAACGTTTTACTCGCTACTTTACAATGCTTTCTACAACATTACGACGGTTTCAAGCGCTTTCACATTAGATATCGCAGTTCCCAACTTGTAAAGGTGAAAAACACTGCATCTCACTAAGTGACATTGTTTAATGCGGTTTTAGCGCGGTTCATATCTTAACCTAACCTAACCTAACCCAACCTAACCTAACCCAACCTAACCTAACATAACCTAACCTAACCTAACCAAACCTAACCTAACGTAACCTAACCTAACCTAACCTAACGACGTTTGCAAGCGCTTTCACATTAGATATCGCAGTTCCCGACTTGTAAAGGTGAAAAAGACTGCATCTCACTAAGTGACATTGTTTAATGCGGTTTTACGACGGTTCATATCTTAACCTAACCTAACATTCGTACTTGTATGGAAAAACGCTCTATTACACTGTTTCGTTCACAATTACGATATTTGCATAAACTCACAGTTTTTCACCAACTTATTGCAGTACAGAACGCTGTATCTCGCTAAATGACATCGTTCTTTAAGGTTTCACGATGCTTGCATGCGCTTTAACAAGAATATCACATTATAGCAGTTTCGCACTTGTAACGGTACAACACGCAGTATCTGGCTTGTTCAAGCCGTTTTGTGTACTTTCACAACATTTCACCTATTGCAGTTACGTACATGCAATAAAACAACACTATCTCGTTAGATGACGTCCTTTTTGGTGGTCTCACGACGCTACATAGCTTAAACTAACATAAGTCAAGCTAACCTTCGCACTTCTATCGTTAGAAAACGTTTTACTCGCAACTTTACAATGTTTTCTACAGGATTACGACGGTTTCATGCGCTTTCACATTAGATATCGTAGTTCCCGACTTGTAATGTTGAAAAACACTACATCTCACTAAGTGACATTGTTTAATGCGGTTTTACGACGGTTGATATCTCAACCTAACCTAACATTCGCACTTGTATCTAAATACGCTCAATTACACTGTTTCGTTCACAATTACGATATTTGCTTGACCTCACAGTTTCTCACCAACTTATTACAGTTCAGAACGCTGTATCTCGCTAAATGACATCGTTCTTTAAGGTTTCACGATACTTGCATGCGCTTTAACGAGAATATCACATTAAAGCAGTTTCGCACTTGTAACGGCACAAGACGCAGTATCTGGCTAGTTCATGCCATTTTCTGTGCTTTCCCAATATTTCACCTATCGCAGTTTCGTACTCGCAATAAAACAACACTATCTCGTTAGATGACATCGTTTTTGGTGGTTTCACGACGCTACCTAGCTCAAACTAACCGAACCTTCGCACTTCTATCGTTAGAAAACGTTTTATTCGCTACTTTACAATGTTTTCTACAAGATTACGACGGTTTCATGCGCTTTCACATTAGATATCGCAGTTCCCAACTTGTAAAGGTGAAAAACACTGCATCTCACTAAGTGACATTGTTTAATGCGGTTTTACGACGGTTCATACCTTAACCTAACGTAACCTAACCTAACCTAACCTAACCTAACCTTACCTAACCTAACCTAACCTAACCTAACCCAACCCAACCCAACCTAACCTAACCTAAGCTAACCTAACCAAACCTAACCAAACCTAACCTAACCTAACTTAACCTAACCTAACGTAACCTAACCTAACCTAACCTATTCTAACGTAACCTAACCTTACCTGACCTAACTTAACCTAACGTAACCTAACCTAACCTAACCTAACATAACCTAACGTAACCTAACCTACCCTAACCTAACCTAACGTAACCTAACCTAACCTAACCCAACCTAACCCAACCGAACCCAACCCAACAACACCCAACCCAACCTAACCTAACCTAACCTAACCTTACCTAACCTAACCAAATTATCCTTACCTAACCTAACCTAACCTAACGTAACCTAACCTAACCTAACGTAACCTAACCTAACCTAACCTAACCTAACCTAACCTAATCTAACCTAACCTAACCTAACCTAACCTAACAAAACCTAACCTAACCTAACCTAACCTAACCTAACGACGGTTGCAAGCGCTTTCACATTAGATATCGCAGTTCCCGACTTTTAATGGTGAAAAACACTGCATCTCACTAATTGACATTGTTTAATGCGGTTTTACGACGGTTCATATCTTAACCTAAGCTAACATTCGCACTTGTATCTAAAAACGCTCTATTACACTGTTTTGTTCACAATTACCATATTTGCATAACCTCACAGTTTTTCACCAACTTATTGCAGTACAGAACGTTGTATCTCGCTAAATGACATTGTTCTTTAAGGTTTCACGATGCTTTCATGCGCTTTAACGAGAATATCACAATATAGCAGTTTCGCACTTGTAACGGTAGAACACGCAGTATTTGGCTTGTTCATGCCGTTTTGTGTGCTTTCACAACATTTCACCTATCGCAGTTTAATACTCGCTATAAAACAACACTATCTCGTTAGATGACGTCGTTTTTGGTAGTTTCACGACGCTACCTAGCTTAAACTAACCTAACCTAACCTAACCTTCGCACTTCTATCGTTAGAAAACGTTTTACTCGCAACTTTACAATGTTTTCTACAAGATTACGACGGTTTCATGCGCTTTCACATTAGATATCGTATTTCCCGACTTGTAATGTTGAAAAACACTACATCTCACTAAGTGACATTGTTTAATGCGGTTTTACGACGGTTGATATGTCAACCTAACCTAACATTCGCACTTGTATCTAAAGACGCTCAATTACACTGTTTCGTTCACAATTACGATATTTGCTTGACCTCACAGTTTCTCACCAACTTATTACAGTACAGAACGCTGTATCTCGCTAAATGACATTGTTCTTTAAGGTTTCACGATGCTTGCATGCGCTTTAACGAGAATATCACAATATAGCAGTTTCGCACTTGTAACGGTAGAACACGCAGTATTTGGCTTGTTCATGCCGTTTTGTGTGCTTTCACAACATTTAACCTATCGCAGTTTAATACTCGCAATAAAACAACAGTATCTCTTTAGATGACGTCGTTTTTGGTAGTTTCACGACGCTACCTAGCCTAAACTAACCTAACCTAACCTAACCTTCGCACTTCTATCGTTAGAAAACGTTTTACTCGCAACTTTACAATGTTTTCTACAAGATTACGACGGTTTCATGCGCTTTCACATTAGATATCGTAGTTCCCGACTTGTAATGTTGAAAAACACTACATCTCACTAAGTGACATTGTTTAATGCGGTTTTACGATGGTTGATATGTCAACCTAACCTAACATTCGCACTTGTATCTAAAGACGCTCAATTACACTGTTTCGTTCACAATTACGATATTTGCTTGACCTCACAGTTTCTCACCAACTTATTACAGTACAGAACGCTGTATCTCGCTAAATGACATCGTTCTTTAAGGTTTCACGATACTTGCATGCGCTTTACCGAGAATGTCACAACATAGCAGTTTCGCACTTGTAACGGTACAACACGCAGTATTTGGCTTGTTCATGCCGTTTTGTGTGCTTTCACAACATTTTACCTATCGCAGTTTCGTACTCGCAATAAACAACACTATCTCGTTAGATGACGTCGTTTTTGGTGGTTTCACGACACTACCTAGCTTAAACTAACATAACTCAACCTAACATAACCTTCGCACTTCTATCGTTAGAAAACGTTTTACTCGCTACTTTACAATGCTTTCTACAACATTACGACGGTTTCAAGCGCTTTCACATTAGATATCGCAGTTCCCAACTTGTAAAGGTGAAAAACACTGCATCTCACTAAGTGACATTGTTTAATGCGGTTTTAGCGCGGTTCATATCTTAACCTAACCTAACCTAACCCAACCTAACCTAACCCAACCTAACCTAACATAACCTAACCTAACCTAACCTAACCTAACCAAACCTAACCTAACGTAACCTAACCTAACCTAACCTAACGACGTTTGCAAGCGCTTTCACATTAGATATCGCAGTTCCCGACTTGTAATGGTGAAAAAGACTGCATCTCACTAAGTGACATTGTTTAATGCGGTTTTACGACGGTTCATATCTTAACCTAACCTAACATTCGTACTTGTATGGAAAAACGCTCTATTACACTGTTTCGTTCACAATTACGATATTTGCATAAACTCACAGTTTTTCACCAACTTATTGCAGTACAGAACGCTGTATCTCGCTAAATGACATCGTTCTTTAAGGTTTCACGATGCTTGCATGCGCTTTAACAAGAATATCACATTATAGCAGTTTCGCACTTGTAACGGTACAACACGCAGTATCTGGCTTGTTCAAGCCGTTTTGTGTACTTTCACAACATTTCACCTATTGCAGTTACGTACATGCAATAAAACAACACTATCTCGTTAGATGACGTCCTTTTTGGTGGTCTCACGACGCTACATAGCTTAAACTAACATAACTCAAGCTAACCTTCGCACTTCTATCGTTAGAAAACGTTTTACTCGCAACTTTACAATGTTTTCTACAAGATTACGACGGTTTCATGCGCTTTCACATTAGATATCGTAGTTCCCGACTTGTAATGTTGAAAAACACTACATCTCACTAAGTGACATTGTTTAATGCGGTTTTACGACGGTTGATATCTCAACCTAACCTAACATTCGCACTTGTATCTAAATACGCTCAATTACACTGTTTCGTTCACAATTACGATATTTGCTTGACCTCACAGTTTCTCACCAACTTATTACAGTTCAGAACGCTGTATCTCGCTAAATGACATCGTTCTTTAAGGTTTCACGATACTTGCATGCGCTTTAACGAGAATATCACATTAAAGCAGTTTCGCACTTGTAACGGCACAAGACGCAGTATCTGGCTAGTTCATGCCATTTTCTGTGCTTTCCCAATATTTCACCTATCGCAGTTTCGTACTCGCAATAAAACAACACTATCTCGTTAGATGACATCGTTTTTGGTGGTTTCACGACGCTACCTAGCTCAAACTAACCGAACCTTCGCACTTCTAACGTTAGAAAACGTTTTATTCGCTACTTTACAATGTTTTCTACAAGATTACGACGGTTTCATGCACTTTCACATTAGATATCGCAGTTCCCAACTTGTAAAGGTGAAAAACACTGCATCTCACTAAGTGACATTGTTTAATGCGGTTTTACGACGGTTCATACCTTAACCTAACGTAACCTAACCTAACCTAACCTAACCTTACCTAACCTAACCTAACCTAACCTAACCCAACCCAACCCAACCTAACCTAACCTAACCTAACCTAAACTAACCTAACCCAACCTAACCTAACCTAACCTAACCCAACCCAACCCAACCCAACCTAACCTAACCTAAGCTAACCTAGCCAAACCTAACCTAACCTAACTTAACCTAACCTAACGTAACCTAACCTAACCTAACCTATTCTAACGTAACCTAACCTTACCTGACCTAACCTAACCTAACGTAACCTAACCTAACCTAACATAACCCAACGTAACCTAACCTAACCTAACCTAACCTAACGTAACCTATTCTAACCTAACCCAACCTAACCCAACCCAACCCAACCCAACAACACCCAACCCAACCTAACCTAACCTAACCTAACCTTACCTAACCTAACCAAATTATCCTTACCTAACCTAACCTAACCTAACGTAACCTAACCTAACCTAACCTAACGTAACCTAACCTAACCTAACGTAACCTAACCTAACCTAACCTAACCCAACCTAACCTAACCTAACCTAACCTAACCCAACTCAACCCAACCTAACCTAATCTAACCTAACCTATCCTAACCTAACCTAACAAAACCTAACCTAACCTAACCTAACCTAACGACGGTTGCAAGCGCTTTCACATTAGATATCGCAGTTCCCGACTTTTAATGGTGAAAAACACTGCATCTCACTAATTGACATTGTTTAATGCGGTTTTACGACGGTTCATATCTTAACCTAACCTAACATTCGTACTTGTATGGAAAAACGCTCTATTACACTGTTTCGTTCACAATTACGATATTTGCATAACCTCACAGTTTTTCACCAACTTATTGCAGTACAGAACGCTGTATCTCGCTAAATGACATCGTTCTTTAAGGTTTCACGATGCTTGCATGCGCTTTAACAAGAATATCACATTATATCAGTTTCGCACTTGTAACGGTACAACACGCAGTATCTGGCTTGTTCAAGCCGTTTTGTGTACTTTCACAACATTTCACCTATTGCAGTTACGTACATGCAATAAAACAACACTATCTCGTTAGATGACGTCCTTTTTGGTGGTCTCACGACGCTACATAGCTTAAACTAACATAACTCAAGCTAACCTTCGCACTTCTATCGTTAGAAAACGTTTTACTCGCAACTTTACAATGTTTTCTACAAGATTACGACGGTTTCATGCGCTTTCACATTAGATATCGTAGTTCCCGACTTGTAATGTTGAAAAACACTACATCTCACTAAGTGACATTGTTTAATGCGGTTTTACGACGGTTGATATCTCAACCTAACATAACATTCGCACTTGTATCTAAATACGCTCAATTACACTGTTTCGTTCACAATTACGATATTTGCTTGACCTCACAGTTTCTCACCAACTTATTACAGTTCAGAACGCTGTATCTCGCTAAATGACATCGTTCTTTAAGGTTTCACAATACGTGCATGCGCTTTAACGAGAATATCACATTAAAGCAGTTTCGCACTTGTAACGGCACAAGACGCATTACCTGGCTAGTTCATGCCATTTTGTGTGCTTTCCCAATATTTCACCTATCGCAGTTTCGTACTCGCAATAAAACAACACTATCTCGTTAGATGACATCGTTTTTGGTGGTTTCACGACGCTACTTAGCTCAAACTAACCGAACCTTCGCACTTCTATCGTTAGAAAACGTTTTATTCGCTACTTTACAATGTTTTCTACAAGATTACGACGGTTTCATGCGCTTTCACATTAGATATCGCAGTTCCCAACTTGTAAAGGTGAAAAACACTGCATCTCACTAAGTGACATTGTTTAATGCGGTTTTACGATGGTTCATACCTTAACCTAACCTAACCTAACCTAACCTTACCTAACCTAACCTAACTTAACCTAACCCAACCCAACCCAACCTAACCTAACCTAACCTAACCTAAACTAACCTAACCCAACCTAACCTAACCTAACCTAACCCAACCCAACCCAACCCAACCTAACCTAACCTAAGCTAACCTAACCAAACCTAACCAAACCTAACCTAACCTAACTTAACCTAACCTAATGTAACCTAACCTAACCTAACCTATTCTAACGTAACCTAACCTTACCTGACCTAACCTAACCTAACGTACCTAACCTAACCTAACATAACCTAACGTAACCTAACCTACCTAACCTAACGTAACCTAACCTAACCTAACCCAACCTAACCCAACCCAACCCAACCCAACAACACCCAACCCAACCTAACCTAACCTAACCTAACCTTACCTAACCTAACCAAATTATCCTTACCTAACCTAACCTAACCTAACGTAACCTAACCTAACCTAACCTAACGTAACCTAACCTAACCTAACCTAACCTAACCCAACCTAACCTAACCTAACCTAACCTAACCCAACTCAACCCAACCTAACCTAATCTAACCTAACCTAACGTAACCTAACCTAACGACGGTTGCAAGCGCTTTCACATTAGATATCGCAGTTCCCGACTTTTAATGTTGAAAAACACTACATCTCACTAAGTGACATTGTTTAATGCGGTTTTACGAAGGTTGATATGTGAACCTAACCTAACATTCGCACTTGTATCTAAAGACGCTCAATTACACTGTTTCGTTCACAATTACGATATTTGCTTGACCTCACAGTTTCTCACCAACTTATTACAGTACAGAACGCTGTATCTCGCTAAAGGACATCGTTCTTTAAGGTTTCACGATACTTGCATGCGCTTTACCGAGAATGTCACAACATAGCAGTTTCGCACTTGTAACGGTACAACACGCAGTATTTGGCTTGTTCATGCCGTTTTGTGTGCTTTCACAACATTTTACCTATCGCAGTTTCGTACTCGCAATAAAACAACACTATCTCGTTAGATGACGTCGATTTTGGTGGTTTCACGACGCTACGTAGCTTAAACTAACATAACTCAACCTAACATAACCTTCGCACTTCTATCGTTAGAAAACGTTTTACTCGCTACTTTACATTGCTTTCTACAACATTACGACGGTTTCAAGCGCTTTCACATTAGATATCGCAGTTCCCAACTTGTAAAGGTGAAAAACACTGCATCTCACTAAGTGACATTGTTTAATGCGGTTTTACGACGGTTAATACCTTAACCTAACGTAACCTAACCTAACCTAACCCAACCTAACCTAACAACCTAACCTAACCTAACCTAACCTAACCAAACCTAACCTAACGTAACCTAACCTAACCTAACCTAACCTAACGACGTTTGCAAGCGCTTTCACATTAGATATCGCAGTTCCCGACTTGTAATGGTGAAAAACACTGCATCTCACTAAGTGACATTGTTTAATGCGGTTTTACGACGGTTCATATCTTAACCTAACCTAACAATCGTACTTGTATTGAAAAACGCTCTATTACACTGTTTCGTTCACAGTTACGATATTTGCATAATCTCACAGTTTTTCACCAACTTATTGCAGTACAGAACGCTGTATCTCGCTAAATGACATCGTTCTTTAAGGTTTCACGATGCTTGCATGCGCTTTAACGAGAATATCACATTATAGCAGTTTCGCACTTGTAACGGTACAAGACGAAGTATCTGGCTAGTTCATGCCATTTTGTGTGCTTTCCCAATATTTTACCTATCGCAGTTTCGTACTCGCAATAAAACAACACTATCTCGTTAGATGACATCGTTTTTGGTGGTTTCACGACGCTACCTAGCTCAAACTAACCGAACCTTCGCACTTCTATCGTTAGAAAACGTTTTATTCGCTACTCTACAATGTTTTCTACAAGATTACGACGGTTTCATGCGCTTTCACATTAGAAATCGCAGTTCCCGACTTGTAATGGTGAAAAACACAGCATCTCACTAAGTGACATTGTTTAATGCGGTTTTAGCGCGGTTCATATCTTAACCTAACCTAACCTTACCTAACCCAACCTAACCTAACCTAACCTAACCAATCCTTACCTAACATCCCTAACCTAACCTAACCTAACCTAACCAAACCTTACCGAACCTAACCTAACGTAACCTAACCTAACCTAACCTAACCTAACGACGTTTGCAAGCGCTTTCACATTAGATATCGCAGTTCCCGACTTGTAATGGTGAAAAACACTGCATCTCACTAAGTGACATTGTTTAATGCGGTTTTACGGCGGTTCATATCTTAACCTAACCTAACATTCGCACTTGTATTAAAAAACGCTCTATTACACTGTTTCGTTCACAATTAGGATATTTGCATAACCTCACAGTTTTTCACCAACTTATTGCAGTACAGAACGCTGTATCTCGCTAAATGACATCGTCCTTTAAGGTTTCACGATGCTTGCATGCGCTTTAACTACAATATCACAACATAGCAGTTTCGCACTTGTAACGGTACAACACGCAGTATTTGGCTTGTTCATGCCGTTTTGTGTGCTTTCACAACATTTCACCTATCGCAGTTTCGTACTCGCAATAAAACAACACTATCTCGTTAGATGACGTTGTTTTTGGTAGTTTCACGACGCTACCTAGCTTAAACTAACATAACTCAACCTAACATAACCTTCGCACTTCTATCGTTAGAAAACGTTTTACTCGCTACTTTACATTGCTTTCTACAACAATACGACAGTTTCAAGCGCTTTCACATTAGATATCACAGTTCCCAACTTGTAAAGGTGAAAAACACTGCATCTCACTAAGTGACATTGTTTAATGCGGTTTTACGACGGTTCATACCTTAACCTAACGTAACCTAACCTAACCTCACCTAACCTTACCTAACCTAACCTAACCTAACCTAACCTAAACCAACCCAACCCAACCTAACCTAACCTAACCTAACCTAAACTAACCTAGCCCAACCTAACCTAACCTAACCTAACCTAACCCAACCCAACCCAACCTAACCTAACCTAAGCTAACCTAACCAAACCTAACCTAACCTAACTTAACCTAACCTAACGTAACCTAACCTAACCTAACCTATTCTAACGTAACCTAACCTTACCTGACCTAACCTAACCTAACCTAACCTAACATAACCTAACGTAACCTAACCTAACCTAACCTAACGTAACCTAACCTAACCTAACCCAACCTAACCCAACCCAACCCAACCCAACAACACCCAACCCAACCTAACCTAACCTAACCTAACCTTACCTAACCTAACCAAATTATCCTTACCTAACCTAACCTAACCTAACGTAACCTAACCTAACCTAACCTAACGTAACCTAACCTAACGTAACGTAACCTAACCTAACCTAACCCAACCTAACCTAACCTAACCTAACCTAACCCAACTCAACCCAACCTAACCTAATCTAACCTAACCGAACCTAACCTAACCTAACAAAACCTAACCTAACCTAACCTAACCTAACCTAACCTAACGACGGTTGCAAGCGCTTTCACAATAAATATCGCAGTTCCCGACTTTTAATGGTGAAAAACACTGCATCTCACTAATTGACATTGTTTAATGCGGTTTTACGACGGTTCATATCTTAACCTAACCTAACATTCGCACTTGTATCTAAAAACGCTCTATTACACTGTTTTGTTCACAATTACCATATTTGCATAACCTCACAGTTTTTCACCAACTTATTGCAGTACAGAACGTTGTATCTCGCTAAATGACATTGTTCTTTAAGGTTTCACGATGCTTGCATGCGCTTTAACGAGAATATCACAATATAGCAGTTTCGCACTTGTAACGGTAGAACACGCAGTATTTGGCTTGTTCATGCCGTTTTGTGTGCTTTCACAACATTTCACTTATCGCAGTTTAATACTCGCTATAAAACAACACTATCTCGTTAGATGACGTCGTTTTTGGTAGTTTCACGACGCTACCTAGCTTAAACTAACCTAACCTAACCTAACCTTCGCACTTCTATCGTTAGAAAACGTTTTACTCGCAACTTTACAATGTTTTCTACAAGATTACGACGGTTTCATGCGCTTTCACATTAGATATCGTAGTTCCCGACTTGTAATGTTGAAAAACACTACATCTCACTAAGTGACATTGTTTAATGCGGTTTTACGACGGTTGATATGTCAACCTAACCTAACATTCGCACTTGTATCTAAAGACGCTAAATTACACTGTTTCGTTCACAATTACGATATTTGCTTGACCTCACAGTTTCTCACCAGCTTATTACAGTACGGAACGCTGTATCTCGCTAAATGACATCGTTTTTTAAGGTTTCACGATACTTGCATGCGCTTTACCGAGAATGTCAAAACATAGCAGTTTCGCACTTGTAACGGTACAACACGCAGTATTTGGCTTGTTCATGCCGTTTTGTGTGCTTTCACATTTTACCTATCGCAGTTTCGTACTCGCAATAAAACAACACTATCTCGTTAGATGACGTCGTTTTTGGTGGTTTCACGACGCTACCTAGCTTAAACTAAGATAACTCAACCTAACATAACCTTCGCACTTCTATCGTTAGAAAACGTTTTACTCTCTACTTTACATTGCTTTCTACAACATTACGACGGTTTCAAGCGCTTTCACAATAGATATCGCAGTTCCCAACTTGTAAAGGTGAAAAACACTGCATCTCACGAAGTGACATTGTTTATTGCGGTTTTACGACGGTTCATACCTTAACCTAACGTAACCTAACCTAACCTAACCCAACCTAACCTAACATAACCTAACCTAACCTAACCTAACCTAACGAAACCTAACCTAACGTAACCTAACCTAACCTAACCTAACCTAACCTAACCTAACCTAACGACGTTTGCAAGCGCTTTCAGATTAGATATCGCAGTTCCCGACTTGTAATGGTGAAAAACTGCATCTCACTAAGTGACATTGTTTAATGCGGTTTTACGACGGTTCATATCTTAACCTAACCTAACATTCGTACTTGTATTGAAAAACGCTCTATTACACTGTTTCGTTCACAATTACGATATTTGCATAACCTCACAGTTTCTCACCAACTTATTACAGTTCAGAACGCTGTATCTCGCTAAATGACATCGTTCTTTAAGGTTTCACGATACTTGCATGCGCTTTAACAAGAATATCACATTAAAGCAGTTTCGCACTTGTAACGGCACAAGACGCAGTATCTGGCTAGTTCATGCCATTTTCTGTGCTTTCCCAATATTTCACCTATCGCAGTTTCGTACTCGCAATAAAACAACACTATCTCGTTAGATGACATCGTTTTTGGTGGTTTCACGACGCTACCTAGCTCAAACTAACCGAACCTTCGCACTTCTATCGTTAGAAAACGTTTTATTCGCTACTTTACAATGTTTTCTACAAGATTACGACGATTTCATGCGCTTTCACATTAGATATCGCAGTTCCCAACTTGTAAAGGTGAAAAACACTGCATCTCACTAAGTGACATTGTTTAATGCGGTTTAACGACGGTTCATACCTTAACCTAACCTAACCTAACCTAACCTTACCTAACCTAACCTAACTTAACCTAACCCAACCCAACCCAACCTAACCTAACCTAACCTAACCTAAACTAACCTAACTCAACCTAACCTAACCTAACCTAACCTAACCTAACCTAACCTAACCTAACCTAACCTAACCTAACCTAGCCTAACCTAACCCAACCTAACCTAACCTAACCTAACCCAACCCAACCCAACCCAACCTAACCTAACCTAAGCTAACCTAACCAAACCTAACCAAACCTAACCTAACCTAACTTAACCTAACCTAACGTAACCTAACCTAACCTAACCTATTCTAACGTAACCTAACCTTACCTGACCTAACCTAACCTAACGTAACCTAACCTAACCTAACATAACCTAACGTAACCTAACCTAACCTAACCTAACCTAACCTAACGTAACCTAACCTAACCTAACCCAACCTAACCCAACCCAACCCAACCCAACAACACCCAACCCAACCTAACCTAACCTAACCTAACCTTACCTAACCTAACCAAATTATCCTTACCTAACCTAACCTAACCTAACGTAACCTAACCTAACGTAACCTAACCTAACCTAACGTAACCTAACCTAACCTAACCTAACCTAACCCAACCTAACCTAACCTAACCTAACCTAACCCAACTCAACCCAACCTAACCTAATCTAACCTAACCTAACCTAACCTAACCTAACCTAACCTAACCTAACAAAACCTAACCTAAACTAACCTAACCTAACCTAACCTAACGACGGTTGCAAGCGCTTTCACATTAGATATCGCAGTTCCCGACTTTTAATGGTGAAAAACACTGCATCTCACTAATTGACATTGTTTAATGCGGTTTTACGACGGTTCATATCTTAACCTAACCTAACATTCGTACTTGTATGGAAAAACGCTCTATTACACTGTTTCGTTCACAATTACGATATTTGCATAACCTCACAGTTTTTCACCAACTTATTGCAGTACAGAACGCTGTATCTCGCTAAATGACATCGTTCTTTAAGGTTTCACGATGCTTGCATGCGCTTTAACAAGAATATCACATTATAGCAGTTTCGCACTTGTAACGGCACAAGACGCAGTATCTGGCTAGTTCATGCCATTTTGTGTGCTTTCCCAATATTTCACCCATCGCAGTTTCGTACTCGCAATAAAACAACACTATCTCGTTAGATGACATCGTTTTTGGTGGTTTCACGACGCTACATAGCTTAAACTAACATAACTCAAGCTAACCTTCGCACTTCTATCGTTAGAAAACGTTTTACTCGCAACTTTACAATGTTTTCTACAAGATTACGACGGTTTCATGCGCTTTCACATTAGATATCGTAGTTCCCGACTTGTAATGTTGAAAAACACTACATCTCACTAAGTGACATTGTTTAATGCGGTTTTACGACGGTTGATATCTCAACCTAACCTAACATTCGCACTTGTATCTAAATACGCTCAATTACACTGTTTCGTTCACAATTACGATATTTGCTTGACCTCACAGTTTCTCACCAACTTATTACAGTTCAGAACGCTGTATCTCGCTAAATGACATCGTTCTTTAAGGTTTCACGATACTTGCATGCGCTTTAACGAGAATATCACATTAAAGCAGTTTCGCACTTGTAACGGCACAAGACGCAGTATCTGGCTAGTTCATGCCATTTTGTGTGCTTTCCCAATATTTCACCTATCGCAGTTTCGTACTCGCAATAAAACAACACTATCTCGTTAGATGACATCGTTTTTGGTTGTTTCACGACGCTACCTAGCTCAAACTAACCGAACCTTCGCACTTCTATCGTTAGAAAACGTTTTATTCGCTACTTTACAATGTTTTCTACAAGATTACGACGGTTTCATGCGCTTTCACATTAGATATCGCAGTTCCCAACTTGTAAAGGTGAAAAACACTGCATCTCACTAAGTGACATTGTTTAATGCGGTTTTACGACGGTTCATACCTTAACCTAACCTAACCTAACCTAACCTTACCTAACCTAACCTAACTTAACCTAACCCAACCCAACCCAACCTAACCTAACCTAACCTAACCTAAACTAACCTAACTCAACCTAACCTAACCTAACTTAACCCAACCTAACCCAACCCAACCTAACCTAACCTAAGCTAACCTAACCAAACCTAACCAAACCTAACCTAACCTAACTTAACCTAACCTAACGTAACCTAACCTAACCTAACCTATTCTAACGTAACCTAACCTTACCTGACCTAACCTAACCTAACGTACCTAACCTAACCTAACATAACCTAACGTAACCTAACCTAACCTAACCTAACGTAACCTAACCTAACCTAACCCAACCTAACCTAACCCAACCCAACCCAACCCAACAACACCCAACTCAACCTAACCTAACCTAACCTAACCTTACCTAACCTAACCAAATTATCCTTACCTAACCTAACCTAACCTAACGTAACCTAACCTAACCTAACCTAACGTAACCTAACCTAACCTAACCTAACCTAACCCAACCTAACCTAACCTAATCCAACTCAACCCAACCTAACCTAATCTAACCTAACCTAACCTAACCTAACCTAACGACGGTTGCAAGCGCTTTCACATTAGATATCGCAGTTCCCGACTTTTAATGGTGAACAACACTGCATCTCACTAATTGACATTGTTTAATGCGGTTTTTACGACGGTTCATATCTTAACCTAACCTAACATTCGCACTTGTATCTAAAAACGCTCTATTACACTGTTTTGTTCACAATTACCATATTTGCATAACCTCACAGTTTTTCACCAACTTATTGCAGTACAGAACGTTGTATCTCGCTAAATGACATTGTTCTTTAAGGTTTCACGATGCTTGCATGCGCTTTAACGAGAATATCACAATATAGCAGTTTCGCACTTGTAACGGTAGAACACGCAGTATTTGGCTTGTTCATGCCGTTTTGTGTGCTTTCACAACATTTCACCTATCGCAGTTTAATACTCGCAATAAAACAACACTATCTCGTTAGATGACGTCGTTTTTGGTAGTTTCACGACGCTACCTAGCTTAAACTAACCTAACCTAACATAACCTTCGCACTTCTATCGTTAGAAAACGTTTTACTCGCAACTTTACAATGTTTTCTACAAGATTACGACGGTTTCATGCGCTTTCACATTAGATATCGTAGTTCCCGACTTGTAATGTTGAAAAACACTACATCTCACTAAGTGACATTGTTTAATGCGGTTTTACGACGGTTGATATGTGAACCTAACCTAACATTCGCACTTGTATCTAAAGACGCTCAATTACACTGTTTCGTTCACAATTACGATATTTGCTTGACCTCACAGTTTCTCACCAACTTATTACAGTACAGAACGCTGTATCTCGCTAAAGGACATCGTTCTTTAAGGTTTCACGATACTTGCATGCGCTTTACCGAGAATGTCACAACATAGCAGTTTCGCACTTGTAACGGTACAACACGCAGTATTTGGCCTGTTCATGCCGTTTTGTGTGCTTTCACAACATTTTACTAATCGCAGTTTCGTACTCGCAATAAAACAACACTATCTCGTTAGATGACGTCGATTTTGGTGGTTTCACGACGCTACGTAGCTTAAACTAACATAACTCAACCTAACATAACCTTCGCACTTCTATCGTTAGAAAACGTTTTACTCGCTACTTTACATTGCTTTCTACAACATTACGACGGTTTCAAGCGCTTTCACATTAGATATCGCAGTGCCCAACTTGAAAAGGTGAAAAACACTGCATCTCACTAAGTGACATTGTTTAATGCGGTTTTACGACGGTTCATACCTTAACCTAACGTAACCTAACCTAACCTAACCCAACCTAACCTAACAACCTAACCTAACCTAACCTAACCTAACCAAACCTAACCTAACCTAACCTAACCTTACCTAACCTAACCTAACCTAACGACGTTTGCAAGCGCTTTCACATTAGATATCGCAGTTCCCGACTTGTAATGGTGAAAAACACTGCATCTCACTAAGTGACATTGTTTAATGCGGTTTTACGACGGTTCATATCTTAACCTAACCTAACATTCGTACTTGTATTGAAAAACGCTCTATTACACTGTTTCGTTCACAAATACGATATTTGCATAACCTCACAGTTTTTCACCAACTTATTGCAGTACAGAACGCTGTATCTCGCTAAATGACATCGTTCTTTAAGGTTTGAAGATGCTTGCCTGCGCTTTAACGAGAATATCACATTATAGCAGTTTCGCACTTGTAACGGTACAAGACGCAGTATCTGGCTAGTTCATGCCATTTTGTGTGCTTTCCCAATATTTTACCTATCGCAGTTTCGTACTCGCAATAAAACAACACTATCTCGTTAGATGACATCGTTTTTGGTGGTTTCACGACGCTACCTAGCTCAAACTAACCGAACCTTCGCACTTCTATCGTTAGAAAACGTTTTATTCGCTACTTTACAATGTTTTCTACAAGATTACGACGGTTTCATGCGCTTTCACATTAGATATCGCAGTTCCCGACTTGTAATGGTGAAAAACACAGCATCTCACTAAGTGACATTGTTTAATGCGGTTTTAGCGCGGTTCATATCCTAACCTAACCTAACCTTACCTAACCCAACCTAACCTAACCTAACCAAACCAAACCTTACCCAACATCCCTAACCTAACCTAACCTAACCTAACCTAACCAAACCTAACCTAACCTAACCTAACGTAACCTAACCTAACCTAACCTAACCTAACGACGTTTGCAAGCGCTTTCACATTAGATATCGCAGTTCCCGACTTGTAATGGTGAAAAACACTGCATCTCACTAAGTGACATTGTTTAATGCGGTTTTACGACGGTTCATATCTTAACCTAACCTAACATTCGCACTTGTATTAAAAAACGCTCTATTACACTGTTTCGTTCACAATTAGGATATTTGCATAACCTCACAGTTTTTCACCAACTTATTGCAGTACAGAACGCTGTATCTCGCTAAATGACATCGTTCTTTAAGGTTTCACGATGCTTGCATGCGCTTTAACGAGAATATCACAACATAGCAGTTTCGCACTTGTAACGGTACAACACGCAGTATTTGGCTTGTTCATGCCGTTTTGTGTGCTTTCACAACATTTCACCTATCGCAGTTTCGTACTCGCAATAAAACAACACTATCTCGTTAGATGACGTTGTTTTTGGTAGTTTCACGACGCTACCTAGCTTAAACTAACATAACTCAACCTAACATAACCTTCGCACTTCTATCGTTAGAAAACCTTTTACTCGCTACTTTACATTGCTTTCTACAACAATACGACAGTTTCAAGCGCTTTCACATTAGATATCACAGTTCCGAACTTGTAAAGGTGAAAAACACTGCATCTCACTCAGTGACATTGTTTAATGCGGTTTTACGACGGTTCATACCTTAACCTAACGTAACTTAACCTAACCTCACCTAACCTTACCTAACCTAACCTAACCTAACCTAACCCAACCCAACCCAACCTAACCTAACCTAACCTAACCTAAACTAACCTAACCCAACCAAACCTAACCTAACCTAACCTAACCCAACCCAACCCAACCCAACCTAACCTAACCTAAGCTAACCTAACCAAACCTAACCAAACCTAACCTAACCTAACTTAACCTAACCTAACGTAACCTAACCTAACCTAACCTATTCTAACGTAACCTAACCTTACCTGACCTAACCTAACCTAACGTAACCTAACCTAACCTAACATAACCTAACGTAACCTAACCTAACCTAACCTAACCTAACCTAACGTAACCTAACCTAACCTAACCTAACCTAACGACGGTTGCAAGCGCTTTCACATTAAATATCGCAGTTCCCGACTTTTAATGGTGAAAAACACTGCATCTCACTAATTGACATTGTTTAATGCGGTTTTACGACGGTTCATAACTTAACCTAACCTAACATTCGCACTTGTATCTAAAAACGCTCTATTACACTGTTTTGTTCACAATTACCATATTTGCATAACCTCACAGTTTTTCACCAACTTATTGCATTACAGAACGTTGTATCTCGCTAAATGACATTGTTCTTTAAGGTTTCACGATGCTTGCATGCGCTTTAACGAGAATATCACAATATAGCAGTTTCGCACTTGTAACGGTAGAACACGCAGTATTTGGCTTGTTCATGCCGTTTTGTGTGCTTTCACAACATTTCACCTATCGCAGTTTAATACTCGCTATAAAACAACACTATCTCGTTAGATGACGTCGTTTTTGGTAGTTTCACGACGCTACCTAGCTTAAACTAACCTAACCTAACCTAACCTTCGCACTTCTATCGTTAGAAAACGTTTTACTCGCAACTTTACAATGTTTTCTACAAGATTACGACGGTTTCATGCGCTTTCACATTAGATATCGTAGTTTCCGACTTGTAATGTTGAAAAACACTACATCTCACTAAGTGACATTGTTTAATGCGGTTTTACGACGGTTGATATGTCAACCTAACCTAACATTCGCACTTGTATCTAAAGACGCTAAATTACACTGTTTCGTTCACAATTACGATATTTGCTTGACCTCACAGTTTCTCACCAGCTTATTACAGTACAGAACGCTGTATCTCGCTAAATGACATCGTTCTTTAAGGTTTCACGATACTTGCATGCGCTTTACCGAGAATGTCAAAACATAGCAGTTTCGCACTTGTAACGGTACAACACGCAGTATTTGGCTTGTTCATGCCGTTTTGTGTGCTTTCACATTTTACCTATCGCAGTTTCGTACTCGCAATAAAACAACACTATCTCGTTAGATGACGTCGTTTTTGGTGGTTTCACGACGCTACCTAGCTTAAACTAACATAACTCAACCTAACATAACCTTCGCACTTCTATCGTTAGAAAACGTTTTATTCGCTACTTTACAATGTTTTCTACAAGATTACGACGGTTTCATGCGCTTTCACATTAGATATCGCAGTTCCCAACTAGTAAAGGTGAAAAACACTGCATCTCACTAAGTGACATTGTTTAATGCGGTTTTACGACGGTTCATACCTTAACCTAACGTAACCTAACCTAACCTAACCTAACCTTACCTAACCTAACCTAACCTAACCCAACCCAACCCAACATAATCTAACCTAACCTAACCTAAACTAACCTAACCCAACCTAACCTAACCTAACCTAACCTAACCCAACCCAACCCAACCCAACCTAACCTAACCTAAGCTAACCTAACCAAACCTAACCAAACCTAACCTAACCTAACTTAACCTAACCTAACCTATTCTAACGTAACCTATCCTTACCTGACCTAACCTAACCTAACGTAACCTAACCTAACCTAACATAACCTAACGTAACCTAACCTAACCTAACCTAACCTAACGTAACCTAACCTAACCTAACCCAACCTAACCCAACCCAACCCAACCCAACCCAACAACACCCAACCCAACCTAACCTAACCTAACCTAACCTTACCTAACCTAACCAAATTATCCTTACCTAACCTAACCTAACCTAACGTAACCTAACCTAACCTAACGTAACCTAACCTAACCTAACCTAACCTAACCCAACCTAACCTAACCTAACCTAACCTAACCCAACTCAACCCAACCTAACCTAATCTAACCTAACCTAACCTAACCTAACCTAACCTAACAAAACCTAACCTAACCTAACCTAACCTAACGACGGTTGCAAGCGCTTTCACATTAGATATCGCAGTTCCCGACTTTTAATGGTGAAAAACACTGCATCTCCCTAATTGACATTGTTTAATGCGGTTTTACGATGGTTCATATCTTAACCTAACCTAACATTCGCACTTGTATCTAAAAACGCTCTATTACACTGTTTTGTTCACAATTACCATATTTGCATAACCTCACAGTTTTTCACCAACTTATTGCAGTACAGAACGCTGTATCTCGCTAAATGACATTGTTCTTTAAGGTTTCACGATGCTTGCATGCGCTTTAACGAGAATATCACAATATAGCAGTTTCGCACTTGTAACGGTAGAACACGCAGTATTTGGCTTGTTCATGCCGTTTTGTGTGCTTTCACAACATTTCACCTATCGCAGTTTAATACTCGCAATAAAACAACACTATCTCGTTAGATGACGTCGTTTTTGGTAGTTTCACGACGCTACCTAGCTTAAACTAACCTAACCTAACCTAACCTAACCTTCGCACTTCTATCGTTAGAAAACGTTTTACTCACAACTTTACAATGTTTTCTACAAGATTACGATGGTTTCATGCGCTTTCACATTAAATATCGTAGTTCCCGACTTGTAATGTTGAAAAACACTACATCTCACTAAGTGACATTGTTTAATGCGGTTTTACGACGGTTGATATCTCAACCTAACCTAACATTCGCACTTGTAGCTAAAGACGCTCAATTACACTGTTTCGTTCACAATTACGATATTTGCTTGACCTCACAGTTTCTCACCAACTTATTACAGTACAGAACGCTGTATCTCGCTAAATGACATCGTTCTTTAAGGTTTCACGATACTTGCATGCGCTTTAACGAGAATATCAAATTAAAGCAGTTTCGCACTTGTAACGGCACAAGACGCTGTATCTGGCTAGTTCATGCCATTTTGTGTGCTTTCCCAATATTTTACCTATCGCAGTTTCGTACTCGCAATAAAACAACACTATCTCGTTAGATGACATCGTTTTTGGTGGTTTCACGACGCTACCTAGCTCAAACTAACCGAACCTTCGCACTTCTATCGTTAGAAAACGTTTTATTCGCTACTTTACAATGTTTTCTACAAAATTACGATGGTTTCATGCGCTTTCACATTAGATATCGCAGTTCCCGACTTGTAATGGTGAAAAACACAGCATCTCACTAAGTGACATTGTTTAATGCGGTTTTAGCGCGGTTCATATCTTAACCTAACCTAACCTTACCTAACCCAACCTAACCTAACCTAACCTAACCAAACCTTACCTAACCTAACCAAACCTAACCTAACGTAACCTAACCTAACCTAACCTAACCTAACGACGTTTGCAAGCGCTTTCACATTAGATATCGCAGTTCCCGACTTGTAATGGTGAAAAACACTGCATCTCACTAAGTGACATTGTTTAATGCGGTTTTACGACGGTTCATATCTTAACCTAACCTAACATTCGTACTTGTATGGAAAAACGCTCTATTACACTGTTTCGTTCACAATTACGATATTTGCATAACCTCACAGTTTTCACCAACTTATTGCAGTACAGAACGCTGTATCTCGCTAAATGACATCGTTCTTTAAGGTTTCACGATGCTTGCATGCGCTTTAACGAGAATATCACAACATAGCAGTTTCGCACTTGTAACGGTACAGCACGCAGTATTTGGCTTGTTCATGCCGTTTTGTGTGCTTTCACAACATTTCACCTATCGCAGTTTTGTACTCGCAATAAAACAACACTATCTCGTTGGATGACGTTGTTTTTGGTAGTTTCACGACGCTACCTAGCTTAAACTAACATAGCTCAACCTAACATAACCTTCGCACTTCTATCGTTAGAAAACGTTTTACTCGCTACTTTACATTGCTTTCTACAACAATACGACGGTTTCAAGCGCTTTCACATTAGATATCACAGTTCCCAACTTGTAAAGGTGAAAAACACTGCATCTCACTAAGTGACATTGTTTAATGCGGTTTTACGACGGTTCATACCTTAACCTAACGTAACCTAACCTAACCTCACCTAACCTTACCTAACCTAACCTAACCTAACCTAACCCAACCCAACCCAACCTAACCTAACCTAACCTAACCTAAACTAACCTAACCCAACCTAACCTAACCTAACCTAACCTAACCCAACCCAACCCAACCTAACCTAACCTAAGCTAACCTAACCAAACCTAACCAAACCTAACCTAACCTAACTTAACCTAACCTAACGTAACCTAACCTAACCTAACCTATTCTAACGTAACCTAACCTTACCTGACCTAACCTAACCTAACGTAACCTAATCTAACCTAACCTAACATAACCTAACGTAACCTAACCTAACCTAACCTAACCTAACCTAACCTAACGTAACCTAACCTAACCTAACCCAACCTAACCCAACCCAACCCAACCCAACAACACCCAACCCAACCTAACCTAACCTAACCTAACCTTACCTAACCTAACCAAATTATCCTTACCTAACCTAACCTAACCTAACGTAACCTAACCTAACCTAACGTAACCTAACCTAACCTAACGTAACCTAACCTAACCTAACCCAACCTAACCTAACCTAACCTAACCTAACCCAACTCAACCCAACCTAACCTAATCTAACCTAACCTAACCAAACCTAACCTAACAAAACCTAACCTAACCTAACCTAACCTAACCTAACGACGGTTGCAAGCGCTTTCACATTAGATATCGCAGTTCCCGACTTTTAATGGTGAAAAACAATGCATCTCACTAATTGACATTGTTTAATGCTGTTTTACGACGGTTCATATCTTGACCTAACCTAACATTCGCACTAGTATCTAAAAACGCTCTATTACACTGTTTTGTTCACAATTACCATATTTGCATAACCTCACAGTTTTTCACCAACTTATTGCAGTACAGAACGTTGTATCTCGCTAAATGACATTGTTCTTTAAGGTTTCACGATGCTTGCATGCGCTTTAACGAGAATATCACAATATAGCAGTTTCGCACTTGTAACGGTAGAACACGCAGTATTTGGCTTGTTCATGCCGTTTTGTGTGCTTTCACAACATTTCACCTATCGCAGTTTAATACTCGCTATAAAACAACACTATCTCGTTAGATGACGTCGTTTTTGGTAGTTTCACGACGCTACCTAGCTTAAACTAACCTAACCTAACCTAACCTTCGCACTTCTATCGTTAGAAAACGTTTTACTCGCAACTTTACAATGTTTTCTACAAGATTACGACGGTTTCATGCGCTTTCACATTAGATATCGTAGTTCCCGACTTGTAATGTTGAAAAACACTACATCTCACTAAGTGACATTGTTTAATGCGGTTTTACGACGGTTGATATGTCAACCTAACCTAACATTCGCACTTGTATCTAAAGACGCTCAATTACACTGTTTCGTTCACAATTACGATATTTGCTTGACCTCACAGTTTCTCACCAGCTTATTACAGTACAGAACGCTGTATCTCGCTAAATGACATCGTTCTTTAAGGTTTCACGATACTTGCATGCGCTTTACCGAGAATGTCAAAACATAGCAGTTTCGCACTTGTAACGGTACAACACGCAGTATTTGGCTTGTTCATGCCGTTTTGTGTGCTTTCACATTTTACCTATCGCAGTTTCGTACTCGCAATAAAACAACACTATCTCGTTAGATGACGTCGTTTTTGGTGGTTTCACGACGTTACCTAGCTTAAACTAACATAACTCAACCTAACATAACCTTCGCACTTCTATCGTTAGAAAACGTTTTACTCGCTACTTTACATTGCTTTCTACAACATTACGAAGGTTTCAAGCGCTTTCACATTAGATATCGCAGTTCCCAACTTGTAAAGGTGAAAAACACTGCATCTCACGAAGTGACATTGTTTATTGCGGTTTTACGACGGTTCATACCTTAACCTAACGTAACCTAACCTAACCTAACCCAACCTAACCTAACATAACCTAACCTAACCTAACCTAAGCTAACCTAACCAAACCTAACCTAACGTAACCTAACCTAACCTAACCTAACCTAACCTAACCTAACGACGTTTGCAAGCGCTTTCACATTAGATATCGCAGTTCCCGACTTGTAATGGTGAAAAACACTGCATCTCACTAAGTGACATTGTTTAATGCGGTTTTACGACGGTTCATATCTTAACCTAACCTAACATTCGTACTTGTATTTAAAAACGCTCTATTACACTGTTTCGTTCACAATTACGATATTTGCATAACCTCACAGTTTTTCACCAACTTATTGCAGTACAGAACGCTGTATCTCGCTAAATGACATTGTTCTTTAAGGTTTCACGATGCTTGCATGCGCTTTAACGAGAATATCACAATATAGCAGTTTCGCACTTGTAACGGTAGAACACGCAGTATTTGGCTTGTTCATGCCGTTTTGTGTGCTTTCACAACATTTCACCTATCGCAGTTTTGTACTCGCAATAAAACAACACTATCTCGTTGGATGACGTTGTTTTTGGTAGTTTCACGACGCTACCTAGCTTAAACTAACATAGCTCAACCTAACATAACCTTCGCACTTCTATCGTTAGAAAACGTTTTACTCGCTACTTTACATTGCTTTCTACAACAATACGACGGTTTCAAGCGCTTTCACATTAGATATCACAGTTCCCAACTTGTAAAGGTGAAAAACACTGCATCTCACTAAGTGACATTGTTTAATGCGGTTTTACGACGGTTCATACCTTAACCTAACGTAACCTAACCTAACCTCACCTAACCTTACCTAACCTAACCTAACCTAACCTAACCCAACCCAACCCAACCTAACCTAACCTAACCTAACCTAAACTAACCTAACCCAACCTAACCTAACCTAACCTAACCTAACCCAACCCAACCCAACCCAACCTAACCTAACCTAAGCTAACCTAACCAAACCTAACCAAACCTAACCTAACCTAACCTAATGTAACCTAACCTAACCTATTCTAACGTAACCTAACCTTACCTGACCTAACCTAACCTAACGTACCTAACCTAACCTAACATAACCTAACGTAACCTAACCTACCTAACCTAACGTAACCTAACCTAACCTAACCCAACCTAACCCAACCCAACCCAACCCAACCCAACAACACCCAACCCAACCTAACCTAACCTAACCTAACCTTACCTAACCTAACCAAATTATCCTTACCTAACCTAACCTAACCTAACGTAACCTAACCTAACCTAACCTAACGTAACCTAACCTAACCTAACCTAACCCAACCTAACCTAACCTAACCTAACCCAACTCAACCCAACCTAACCTAATCTAACCTAACCTAACCTAACCTAACCTAACGTCGGTTGCAAGCGCTTTCACATTAGATATCGCAGTTCCCGACTTTTAATGTTGAAAAACACTACATCTCACTAAGTGACATTGTTTAATGCGGTTTTACGACGGTTGATATATCAACCTAACCTAACATTCGCACTTGTATCTAAAGACGCTCAATTACACTGTTTCGTTCACAATTACGATATTTGCTTGACCTCACAGTTTCTCACCAACTTATTACAGTACAGAACGCTGTATCTCGCTAAAGGACATCGTTCTTTAAGGTTTCACGATACTTGCATGCGCTTTACCGAGAATGTCACAACATAGCAGTTTCGCACTTGTAACGGTACAACACGCAGTATTTGGCCTGTTCATGCCGTTTTGTGTGCTTTCACAACATTTTACCTATCGCAGTTTCGTACTCGCAATAAAACAACACTATCTCGTTAGATGACGTCGATTTTGGTGGTTTCACGACGCTACGTAGCTTAAACTAACATAACTCAACCTAACATAACCTTCGCACTTCTATCGTTAGAAAACGTTTTACTCGCTACTTTACATTGCTTTCTACAACATTACGACGGTTTCATGCGCTTTCACATTAGATATCGCAGTTCCCGACTTGTAATGGTGAAAAACACAGCATCTCACTAAGTGACATTGTTTAATGCGGTTTTAGCGCGGTTCATATCTTAACCTAACCTAACCTTACCTAACCCAACCTAACCTAACCTAACCTAACCAAACCTTACCTAACATCCCTAACCTAACCTAACCTAACCTAACCTAACCAAACCTAACCTAACCTAACCTAACGTAACCTAACCTAACCTAACCTAACCTAACGACGTTTGCAAGCGCTTTCACATTAGATATCGCAGTTCCCGACTTGTAATGGTGAAAAACACTACATCTCACTAAGTGACATTGTTTAATGCGGTTTTACGATGGTTGATATGTCAACCTAACCTAACATTCGCACTTGTATCTAAAGACGCTCAATTACACTGTTTCGTTCACAATTACGATATTTGCTTGACCTCACAGTTTCTCACCAACTTATTACAGTACAGAACGCTGTATCTCGCTAAATGACATCGTTATTTAAGGTTTCACGATACTTGCATGCGCTTTACCGAGAATGTCACAACATAGCAGTTTCGCACTTGTAACGGTACAACACGCAGTATTTGGCTTGTTCATGCCATTTTGTGTGCTTTCACAACATTTTACCTATCGCAGTTTCGTACTCGCAATAAACAACACTATCTCGTTAAATGACGTCGTTTTTGGTGGTTTCACGACGCTACCTAGCTTAAACTAACATAACTCAACCTAACATAACCTTCGCACTTCTATCGTTAGAAAACGTTTTACTCGCTACTTTACATTGCTTTCTACAACATTACGACGGTTTCAAGCGCTTTCACATTAGATATCACAGTTCCCAACTTGTAAAGGTGAAAAACACTGCATCTCACTAAGTGACATTGTTTAATGCGGTTTTACGACGGTTCATACCTTAACCTAACGTAACCTAACCTAACCTCACCTAACCTTACCTAACCTAACCTAACCTAACCCAACCCAACCCAACCTAACCTAACCTAACCTAACCTAAACTAACCTAACCCAACCTAACCTAACCTAACCTAACCCAACCCAACCCAACCCAACCTAACCTAACCTAAGCTAACCTAACCAAACCTAACCAAACCTAACCTAACCTAACTTAACCTAACCTAACGTAACCTAACCTAACCTAACCTATTCTAACGTAACCTAACCTTACCTGACCTAACCTAACCTAACGTAACCTAACCTAACCTAACATAACCTAACGTAACCTAACCTAACCTAACCTAACCTAACCTAACGTAACCTAACCTAACCTCACCCAACCTAACCCAACCCAACCCAACCCAACAACACCCAACCCAACCTAACCTAACCTAACCTAACCTTACCTAACCTAACCAAATTATCCTTACCTAACCTAACCTAACCTAACGTAACCTAACCTAACCTAACCTAACGTAACCTAACCTAACCTAACGTAACCTAACCTAACCTAACCTAACCTAACCCAACCTAACCTAACCTAACCTAACCTAACCCAACTCAACCCAACCTAACCTAATCTAACCTAACCTAACCTAACCTAACCTAACAAAACCTAACCTAACCTAACCTAACCTAACCTAACGACGGTTGCAAGCGTTTTCACATTAAATATCGCAGTTCCCGACTTTTAATGGTGAAAAACACTGCATCTCACTAATTGACATTGTTTAATGCGGTTTTACGACGGTTCATATCTTAACCTAACCTAACATTCGCACTTGTATCTAAAAACGCTCTATTACACTGTTTTGTTCACAATTACCATATTTGCATAACCTCACAGTTTTTCACCAACTTATTGCATTACAGAACGTTGTATCTCGCTAAATGACATTGTTCTTTAAGGTTTCACGATGCTTGCATGCGCTTTAACGAGAATATCACAATATAGCAGTTTCGCACTTGTAACGGTAGAACACGCAGTATTTGGCTTGTTCATGCCGTTTTGTGTGCTTTCACAACATTTCACCTATCGCAGTTTAATACTCGCTATAAAACAACACTATCTCGTTAGATGACGTCGTTTTTGGTAGTTTCACGACGCTACCTAGCTTAAACTAACCTAACCTAACCTAACCTTCGCACTTCTATCGTTAGAAAACGTTTTACTCGCAACTTTACCATGTTTTCTACAAGATTACGACGGTTTCATGCGCTTTCACATTAGATATCGTAGTTCCCGACTTGTAATGTTGAAAAACACTACATCTCACTAAGTGACATTGTTTAATGCGGTTTTACGACGGTTGATATGTCAACCTAACCTAACATTCGCACTTGTATCTAAAGACGCTAAATTACACTGTTTCGTTCACAATTACGATATTTGCTTGACCTCACAGTTTCTCACCAGCTTATTACAGTACAGAACGCTGTATCTCGCTAAATGACATCGTTCTTTAAGGTTTCACGATACTTGCATGCGCTTTACCGAGAATGTCAAAACATAGCAGTTTCGCACTTGTAACGGTACAACACGCAGTATTTGGCTTGTTCATGCCGTTTTGTGTGCTTTCACATTTTACCTATCGCAGTTTCGTACTCGCAATAAAACAACACTATCTCGTTAGATGACGTCGTTTTTGGTAGTTTCACGACGCTACCTAGCTTAAACTAACATAACTCAACCTAACATAACCTTCGCACTTCTATCGTTAGAAAACGTTTTACTCGCTACTTTACATTGCTTTCTACAACATTACGACGGTTTCAAGCGCTTTCTGAATAGATATCGCAGTTCCCAACTTGTAAAGGTGAAAAACACTGCATCTCACGAAGTGACATTGTTTATTGCGGTTTTACGACGGTTCATACCTTAACCTAACGTAACCTAACCTAACCTAACCCAACCTAACCTAACCTAACCTAACCTAACCTAACCTAACCAAACCTAACCTAACGTAACCTAACCTAACCTAACCTAACCTAACCTAACCTAACGACGTTTGCAAGCGCTTTCAGATTAGATATCGCAGTTCCCGAATTGTAATGGTGAAAAACTGCATCTCACTAAGTGACATTGTTTAATGCGGTTTTACGACGGTTCATATCTTAACCTAACCTAACATTCGTACTTGTATTGAAAAACGCTGTATTACACTGTTTCGTTCACAATTACGATATTTGCATAACCTCACAGTTTTTCACCAACTTATTGCAGTACAGAACGCTGTATCTCGCTAAATGACATTGTTCTTTAAGGTTTCACGATGCTTGCATGCGCTTTAACCAGAATATCACAATATAGCAGTTTCGCACTTGTAACGGTAGAACACGCAGTATTTGGCTTGTTCATGCCGTTTTGTGTGCTTTCACAACATTTCACCTATCGCAGTTTAATACTCGCAATAAAACAACACTAACTCTTTAGAAGACGTCGTTTTTGGTAGTTTCACGACGCTACCTAGCCTAAACTAACCTAACCTAACCTAACCTAACCTTCGCACTTCTATCGTTAGAAAACGTTTTATTCGCTACTTTACAATGTTTTCTACAAGATTACGACGGTTTCATGCGCTTTCACATTAGATATCGCAGTTCCCAACTAGTAAAGGTGAAAAACACTGCATCTCACTAAGTGACATTGTTTAATGCGGTTTTACGACGGTTCATACCTTAACCTAACGTAACCTAACCTAACCTAACCTAACCTCACCTAACCTAACCTAACCTAACCTAACCTAACCTAAACTAACCTAACCCAACCTAACCTAACCCAACCCAACCCAACCCAACCTAACCTAACCTAAGCTAACCTAACCAAACCTAACCAAACCTAACCTAACCTAACTTAACCTAACCTAACCTATTCTAACGTAACCTATCCTTACCTGACCTAACCTAACCTAACGTAACCTAACCTAACCTAACATAACCTAACGTAACCTAACCTAACCTAACCTAACCTAACGTAACCTAACCTAACCTAACCCAACCTAACCCAACCCAACCCAACCCAACAACACCCAACCCAACCTAACCTAACCTAACCTCACCTTACCTAACCTAACCAAATTATCCTTACCTAACCTAACCTAACCTAACGTAACCTAACCTAACCTAACGTAACCTAACCTAACCTAACCTAACCCAACCTAACCTAACCTAACCTAACCTAACCCAACTCAACCCAACCTAACCTAAGCTAACCTAACCTAACCTAACCTAACCTAACGTAACCTAACCTAACCTAACGTAACCTAACCTAACCTAACCTAACCTAACCCAACCTAACCTAACCTAACCTAACCTAACCCAACTCAACCCAACCTAACCTAATCTAACCTAACCTAACCTAACCTAACAAAACCTAACCTAACCTAACCTAACCTAACCTAACGACGGTTGCAAGCGCTTTCACATTAAATATCGCAGTTCCCGACTTTTAATGGTGAAAAACACTGCATCTCACTAATTGACATTGTTTAATGCGGTTTTACGACGGTTCATATCTTAACCTAACCTAACATTCGCACTTGTATCTAAAAACGCTCTATTACACTGTTTTGTTCACAATTACCATATTTGCATAACCTCACAGTTTTTCACCAGCTTATTACAGTACAGAACGCTGTATCTCGCTAAATGACATCGTTCTTTAAGGTTTCACGATACTTGCATGCGCTTTACCGAGAATGTCAAAACATAGCAGTTTCGCACTTGTAACGGTACAACACGCAGTATTTGGCTTGTTCATGCCGTTTTGTGTGCTTTCACATTTTACCTATCGCAGTTTCGTACTCGCAATAAAACAACACTATCTCGTTAGATGACGTCGTTTTTGGTGGTTTCACGACGCTACCTAGCTTAAACTAACATACCTCAACCTAACATAACCTTCGCACTTCTATCGTTAGAAAACGTTTTACTCGCTACTTTACATTGCTTTCTACAACATTACGACGGTTTCAAGCGCTTTCACAATAGATATCGCAGTTCCCAACTTGTAAAGGTGAAAAACACTGCATCTCACGAAGTGACATTGTTTATTGCGGTTTTACGACGGTTCATACCTTAACCTAACGTAACCTAACCTAACCTAACCCAACCTAACCTAACCTAACCTAACCTAACCTAACCTAACCAAACCTAACCTAACGTAACCTAACCTTACCTAACCTAACCTAACCTAACCAAACCTAACCTAACGTAACCTAACCTAACCTAACCTAACCTAACCTAACCTAACGACGTTTGCAAGCGCTTTCAGATTAGATATCGCAGTTCCCGACTTGTAATGGTGAAAAACTGCATCTCACTAAGTGACATTGTTTAATGCGGTTTTACGACGGTTCATATCTTAACCTAACCTAACATTCGTACTTGTATTGAAAAACGCTCTATTACACTGTTTCGTTCACAATTACGATATTTGCATAACCTCACAGTTTTTCACCAACTTATTGCAGTACAGAACGCTGTATCTCGCTAAATGACATTGTTCTTTAAGGTTTCACGATGCTTGCATGCGCTTTAACGAGAATATCACAATATAGCAGTTTCGCACTTGTAACGGTAGAACACGCAGTATTTGGCTTGTTCATGCCGTTTTGTGTGCTTTCACAACATTTCACCTATCGCAGTTTAATACTCGCAATAAAACAACACTAACTCTTTAGATGACGTCGTTTTTGGTAGTTTCACGACGCTACCTAGCCTAAACTAACCTAACCTAACCTAACCTAACCTAACCTTCGCACTTCTATCGTTAGAAAACGTTTTATTCGCTACTTTACAATGTTTTCTACAAGATTACGACGGTTTCATGCGCTTTCACATTAGATATCGCAGTTCCCAACTAGTAAAGGTGAAAAACACTGCATCTCACTAATTGACATTGTTTAATGCGGTTTTACGACGGTTCATACCTTAACCTAACGTAACCTAACCTAACCTAACCTTACCTAACCTAACCTAACCTAACCTAAACTAACCTAACCCAACCTAACCTAACCTAACCTAACCTAACCCAACCCAACCCAACCCAACCTAACCTAACCTAAGCTAACCTAACCAAACCTAACCAAACCTAACCTAACCTAACTTAACCTAACCTAACGTAACCTAACCTAACCTAACCTATTCTAACGTAACCTAACCTTACCTGACCTAACTTAACCTAACGTAACCTAACCTAACCTAACCTAACATAACCTAACGTAACCTAACCTAACCTAACCTAACGTAACCCAACCTAACCTAACCTAACCTAACCTTACCTAACCTAACCAAATTATCCTTACCTAACCTAACCTAACCTAACGTAACCTAACCTAACCTAACGTAACCTAACCTAACCTAACCTAACCTAACCTAACCTAACCTAATCAAACCTAACCTAACCTAACCTAACCTAACAAAACCTAACCTAACCTAACCTAACCTAACCTAACGACGGTTGCAAGCGCTTTCACATTAGATATCGCAGTTCCCGACTTTTAATGGTGAAAAACACTGCATCTCACTAATTGACATTGTTTAATGCGGTTTTACGACGGTTCATATCTTAACCTAAGCTAACATTCGCACTTGTATCTAAAAACGCTCTATTACACTGTTTTGTTCACAATTACCATATTTGCATAACCTCACAGTTTTTCACCAACTTATTGCAGTACAGAACGTTGTATCTCGCTAAATGACATTGTTCTTTAAGGTTTCACGATGCTTTCATGCGCTTTAACGAGAATATCACAATATAGCAGTTTCGCACTTGTAACGGTAGAACACGCAGTATTTGGCTTGTTCATGCCGTTTTGTGTGCTTTCACAACATTTCACCTATCGCAGTTTAATACTCGCTATAAAACAACACTATCTCGTTAGATGACGCCGTTTTTGGTAGTTTCACGACGCTACCTAGCTTAAACTAACCTAACCTAACCTAACCTTCGCACTTCTATCGTTAGAAAACGTTTTACTCGCAACTTTACAATGTTTTCTACAAGATTACGACGGTTTCATGCGCTTTCACATTAGATATCGTATTTCCCGACTTGTAATGTTGAAAAACACTACATCTCACTACGTGACATTGTTTAATGCGGTTTTACGACGGTTGATATGTCAACCTAACCTAACATTCGCACTTGTATCTAAAGACGCTCAATTACACTGTTTCGTTCACAATTACGATATTTGCTTGACCTCACAGTTTCTCACCAACTTATTACAGTACAGAACGCTGTATCTCGCTAAATGACATTGTTCTTTAAGGTTTCACGATGCTTGCATGCGCTTTAACGAGAATATCACAATATAGCAGTTTCGCACTTGTAACGGTAGAACACGCAGTATTTGGCTTGTTCATGCCGTTTTGTGTGCTTTCACAACATTTCACCTATCGCAGTTTAATACTCGCAATAAAACAACAGTATCTCTTTAGATGACGTCGTTTTTGGTAGTTTCACGACGCTACCTAGCCTAAACTAACCTAACCTAACCTAACCTTCGCACTTCTATCGTTAGAAAACGTTTTACTCGCAACTTTACAATGTTTTCTACAAGATTACGACGGTTTCATGCGCTTTCACATTAGATATCGTAGTTCCCGACTTGTAATGTTGAAAAACACTACATCTCACTAAGTGACATTGTTTAATGCGGTTTTACGATGGTTGATATGTCAACCTAACCTAACATTCGCACTTGTATCTAAAGACGCTCAATTACACTGTTTCGTTCACAATTACGATATTTGCTTGACCTCACAGTTTCTCACCAACTTATTACAGTACAGAACGCTGTATCTCGCTAAATGACATCGTTCTTTAAGGTTTCACGATACTTGCATGCGCTTTACCGAGAATGTCACAACATAGCAGTTTCGCACTTGTAACGGTACAACACGCAGTATTTGGCTTGTTCATGCCGTTTTGTGTGCTTTCACAACATTTTACCTATCGCAGTTTCGTACTCGCAATAAACAACACTATCTCGTTAGATGACGTCGTTTTTGGTGGTTTCACGACACTACCTAGCTTAAACTAACATAACTCAACCTAACATAACCTTCGCACTTCTATCGTTAGAAAACGTTTTACTCGCTACTTTACAATGCTTTCTACAACATTACGACGGTTTCAAGCGCTTTCACATTAGATATCGCAGTTCCCAACTTGTAAAGGTGAAAAACACTGCATCTCACTAAGTGACATTGTTTAATGCGGTTTTAGCGCGGTTCATATCTTAACCTAACCTAACCTAACCCAACCTAACCTAACCCAACCTAACCTAACATAACCTAACCTAACCTAACCAAACCTAACCTAACGTAACCTAACCTAACCTAACCTAACGACGTTTGCAAGCGCTTTCACATTAGATATCGCAGTTCCCGACTTGTAAAGGTGAAAAAGACTGCATCTCACTAAGTGACATTGTTTAATGCGGTTTTACGACGGTTCATATCTTAACCTAACCTAACATTCGTACTTGTATGGAAAAACGCTCTATTACACTGTTTCGTTCACAATTACGATATTTGCATAAACTCACAGTTTTTCACCAACTTATTGCAGTACAGAACGCTGTATCTCGCTAAATGACATCGTTCTTTAAGGTTTCACGATGCTTGCATGCGCTTTAACAAGAATATCACATTATAGCAGTTTCGCACTTGTAACGGTACAACACGCAGTATCTGGCTTGTTCAAGCCGTTTTGTGTACTTTCACAACATTTCACCTATTGCAGTTACGTACATGCAATAAAACAACACTATCTCGTTAGATGACGTCCTTTTTGGTGGTCTCACGACGCTACATAGCTTAAACTAACATAAGTCAAGCTAACCTTCGCACTTCTATCGTTAGAAAACGTTTTACTCGCAACTTTACAATGTTTTCTACAGGATTACGACGGTTTCATGCGCTTTCACATTAGATATCGTAGTTCCCGACTTGTAATGTTGAAAAACACTACATCTCACTAAGTGACATTGTTTAATGCGGTTTTACGACGGTTGATATCTCAACCTAACCTAACATTCGCACTTGTATCTAAATACGCTCAATTACACTGTTTCGTTCACAATTACGATATTTGCTTGACCTCACAGTTTCTCACCAACTTATTACAGTTCAGAACGCTGTATCTCGCTAAATGACATCGTTCTTTAAGGTTTCACGATACTTGCATGCGCTTTAACGAGAATATCACATTAAAGCAGTTTCGCACTTGTAACGGCACAAGACGCAGTATCTGGCTAGTTCATGCCATTTTCTGTGCTTTCCCAATATTTCACCTATCGCAGTTTCGTACTCGCAATAAAACAACACTATCTCGTTAGATGACATCGTTTTTGGTGGTTTCACGACGCTACCTAGCTCAAACTAACCGAACCTTCGCACTTCTATCGTTAGAAAACGTTTTATTCGCTACTTTACAATGTTTTCTACAAGATTACGACGGTTTCATGCGCTTTCACATTAGATATCGCAGTTCCCAACTTGTAAAGGTGAAAAACACTGCATCTCACTAAGTGACATTGTTTAATGCGGTTTTACGACGGTTCATACCTTAACCTAACGTAACCTAACCTAACCTAACCTAACCTAACCTTACCTAACCTAACCTAACCTAACCTAACCCAACCCAACCCAACCTAACCTAACCTAAGCTAACCTAACCAAACCTAACCAAACCTAACCTAACCTAACTTAACCTAACCTAACGTAACCTAACCTAACCTAACCTATTCTAACGTAACCTAACCTTACCTGACCTAACTTAACCTAACGTAACCTAACCTAACCTAACCTAACATAACCTAACGTAACCTAACCTACCCTAACCTAACCTAACGTAACCTAACCTAACCTAACCCAACCTAACCCAACCGAACCCAACCCAACAACACCCAACCCAACCTAACCTAACCTAACCTAACCTTACCTAACCTAACCAAATTATCCTTACCTAACCTAACCTAACCTAACGTAACCTAACCTAACCTAACGTAACCTAACCTAACCTAACCTAACCTAACCTAACCTAACCTAATCTAACCTAACCTAACCTAACCTAACCTAACCTAACAAAACCTAACCTAACCTAACCTAACCTAACCTAACGACGGTTGCAAGCGCTTTCACATTAGATATCGCAGTTCCCGACTTTTAATGGTGAAAAACACTGCATCTCACTAATTGACATTGTTTAATGCGGTTTTACGACGGTTCATATCTTAACCTAAGCTAACATTCGCACTTGTATCTAAAAACGCTCTATTACACTGTTTTGTTCACAATTACCATATTTGCATAACCTCACAGTTTTTCACCAACTTATTGCAGTACAGAACGTTGTATCTCGCTAAATGACATTGTTCTTTAAGGTTTCACGATGCTTTCATGCGCTTTAACGAGAATATCACAATATAGCAGTTTCGCACTTGTAACGGTAGAACACGCAGTATTTGGCTTGTTCATGCCGTTTTGTGTGCTTTCACAACATTTCACCTATCGCAGTTTAATACTCGCTATAAAACAACACTATCTCGTTAGATGACGTCGTTTTTGGTAGTTTCACGACGCTACCTAGCTTAAACTAACCTAACCTAACCTAACCTTCGCACTTCTATCGTTAGAAAACGTTTTACTCGCAACTTTACAATGTTTTCTACAAGATTACGACGGTTTCATGCGCTTTCACATTAGATATCGTATTTCCCGACTTGTAATGTTGAAAAACACTACATCTCACTAAGTGACATTGTTTAATGCGGTTTTACGACGGTTGATATGTCAACCTAACCTAACATTCGCACTTGTATCTAAAGACGCTCAATTACACTGTTTCGTTCACAATTACGATATTTGCTTGACCTCACAGTTTCTCACCAACTTATTACAGTACAGAACGCTGTATCTCGCTAAATTACATTGTTCTTTAAGGTTTCACGATGCTTGCATGCGCTTTAACGAGAATATCACAATATAGCAGTTTCGCACTTGTAACGGTAGAACACGCAGTATTTGGCTTGTTCATGCCGTTTTGTGTGCTTTCACAACATTTCACCTATCGCAGTTTAATACTCGCAATAAAACAACAGTATCTCTTTAGATGACGTCGTTTTTGGTAGTTTCACGACGCTACCTAGCCTAAACTAACCTAACCTAACCTAACCTTCGCACTTCTATCGTTAGAAAACGTTTTACTCGCAACTTTACAATGTTTTCTACAAGATTACGACGGTTTCATGCGCTTTCACATTAGATATCGTAGTTCCCGACTTGTAATGTTGAAAAACACTACATCTCACTAAGTGACATTGTTTAATGCGGTTTTACGATGGTTGATATGTCAACCTAACCTAACATTCGCACTTGTATCTAAAGACGCTCAATTACACTGTTTCGTTCACAATTACGATATTTGCTTGACCTCACAGTTTCTCACCAACTTATTACAGTACAGAACGCTGTATCTCGCTAAATGACATCGTTCTTTAAGGTTTCACGATACTTGCATGCGCTTTACCGAGAATGTCACAACATAGCAGTTTCGCACTTGTAACGGTACAACACGCAGTATTTGGCTTGTTCATGCCGTTTTGTGTGCTTTCACAACATTTTACCTATCGCAGTTTCGTACTCGCAATAAACAACACTATCTCGTTAGATGACGTCGTTTTTGGTGGTTTCACGACACTACCTAGCTTAAACTAACATAACTCAACCTAACATAACCTTCGCACTTCTATCGTTAGAAAACGTTTTACTCGCTACTTTACAATGCTTTCTACAACATTACGACGGTTTCAAGCGCTTTCACATTAGATATCGCAGTTCCCAACTTGTAAAGGTGAAAAACACTGCATCTCACTAAGTGACATTGTTTAATGCGGTTTTAGCGCGGTTCATATCTTAACCTAACCTAACCTAACCCAACCTAACCTAACCCAACCTAACCTAACATAACCTAACCTAACCTAACCTAACCAAACCTAACCTAACGTAACCTAACCTAACCTAACCTAACGACGTTTGCAAGCGCTTTCACATTAGATATCGCAGTTCCCGACTTGTAATGGTGAAAAAGACTGCATCTCACTAAGTGACATTGTTTAATGCGGTTTTACGACGGTTCATATCTTAACCTAACCTAACATTCGTACTTGTATGGAAAAACGCTCTATTACACTGTTTCGTTCACAATTACGATATTTGCATAAACTCACAGTTTTTCACCAACTTATTGCAGTACAGAACGCTGTATCTCGCTAAATGACATCGTTCTTTAAGGTTTCACGATGCTTGCATGCGCTTTAACAAGAATATCACATTATAGCAGTTTCGCACTTGTAACGGTACAACACGCAGTATCTGGCTTGTTCAAGCCGTTTTGTGTACTTTCACAACATTTCACCTATTGCAGTTACGTACATGCAATAAAACAACACTATCTCGTTAGATGACGTCCTTTTTGGTGGTCTCACGACGCTACATAGCTTAAACTAACATAACTCAAGCTAACCTTCGCACTTCTATCGTTAGAAAACGTTTTACTCGCAACTTTACAATGTTTTCTACAAGATTACGACGGTTTCATGCGCTTTCACATTAGATATCGTAGTTCCCGACTTGTAATGTTGAAAAACACTACATCTCACTAAGTGACATTGTTTAATGCGGTTTTACGACGGTTGATATCTCAACCTAACCTAACATTCGCACTTGTATCTAAATACGCTCAATTACACTGTTTCGTTCACAATTACGATATTTGCTTGACCTCACAGTTTCTCACCAACTTATTACAGTTCAGAACGCTGTATCTCGCTAAATGACATCGTTCTTTAAGGTTTCACGATACTTGCATGCGCTTTAACGAGAATATCATATTAAAGCAGTTTCGCACTTGTAACGGCACAAGACGCAGTATCTGGCTAGTTCATGCCATTTTCTGTGCTTTCCCAATATTTCACCTATCGCAGTTTCGTACTCGCAATAAAACAACACTATCTCGTTAGATGACATCGTTTTTGGTGGTTTCACGACGCTACCTAGCTCAAACTAACCGAACCTTCGCACTTCTAACGTTAGAAAACGTTTTATTCGCTACTTTACAATGTTTTCTACAAGATTACGACGGTTTCATGCGCTTTCACATTAGATATCGCAGTTCCCAACTTGTAAAGGTGAAAAACACTGCATCTCACTAAGTGACATTGTTTAATGCGGTTTTACGACGGTTCATACCTTAACCTAACGTAACCTAACCTAACCTAACCTAACCTTACCTAACCTAACCTAACCTAACCTAACCCAACCCAACCCAACCTAACCTAACCTAACCTAACCTAAACTAACCTAACCCAACCTAACCTAACCTAACCTAACCCAACCCAACCCAACCCAACCTAACCTAACCTAAGCTAACCTAGCCAAACCTAACCTAACCTAACTTAACCTAACCTAACGTAACCTAACCTAACCTAACCTATTCTAACGTAACCTAACCTTACCTGACCTAACCTAACCTAACGTAACCTAACCTAACCTAACATAACCCAACGTAACCTAACCTAACCTAACCTAACCTAACGTAACCTATTCTAACCTAACCCAACCTAACCCAACCCAACCCAACCCAACAACACCCAACCCAACCTAACCTAACCTAACCTAACCTTACCTAACCTAACCAAATTATCCTTACCTAACCTAACCTAACCTAACGTAACCTAACCTAACCTAACCTAACGTAACCTAACCTAACCTAACGTAACCTAACCTAACCTAACCTAACCCAACCTAACCTAACCTAACCTAACCTAACCCAACTCAACCCAACCTAACCTAATCTAACCTAACCTATCCTAACCTAACCTAACAAAACCTAACCTAACCTAACCTAACCTAACGACGGTTGCAAGCGCTTTCACATTAGATATCGCAGTTCCCGACTTTTAATGGTGAAAAACACTGCATCTCACTAATTGACATTGTTTAATGCGGTTTTACGACGGTTCATATCTTAACCTAACCTAACATTCGTACTTGTATGGAAAAACGCTCTATTACACTGTTTCGTTCACAATTACGATATTTGCATAACCTCACAGTTTTTCACCAACTTATTGCAGTACAGAACGCTGTATCTCGCTAAATGACATCGTTCTTTAAGGTTTCACGATGCTTGCATGCGCTTTAACAAGAATATCACATTATATCAGTTTCGCACTTGTAACGGTACAACACGCAGTATCTGGCTTGTTCAAGCCGTTTTGTGTACTTTCACAACATTTCACCTATTGCAGTTACGTACATGCAATAAAACAACACTATCTCGTTAGATGACGTCCTTTTTGGTGGTCTCACGACGCTACATAGCTTAAACTAACATAACTCAAGCTAACCTTCGCACTTCTATCGTTAGAAAACGTTTTACTCGCAACTTTACAATGTTTTCTACAAGATTACGACGGTTTCATGCGCTTTCACATTAGATATCGTAGTTCCCGACTTGTAATGTTGAAAAACACTACATCTCACTAAGTGACATTGTTTAATGCGGTTTTACGACGGTTGATATCTCAACCTAACATAACATTCGCACTTGTATCTAAATACGCTCAATTACACTGTTTCGTTCACAATTACGATATTTGCTTGACCTCACAGTTTCTCACCAACTTATTACAGTTCAGAACGCTGTATCTCGCTAAATGACATCGTTCTTTAAGGTTTCACAATACTTGCATGCGCTTTAACGAGAATATCACATTAAAGCAGTTTCGCACTTGTAACGGCACAAGACGCATTACCTGGCTAGTTCATGCCATTTTGTGTGCTTTCCCAATATTTCACCTATCGCAGTTTCGTACTCGCAATAAAACAACACTATCTCGTTAGATGACATCGTTTTTGGTGGTTTCACGACGCTACTTAGCTCAAACTAACCGAACCTTCGCACTTCTATCGTTAGAAAACGTTTTATTCGCTACTTTACAATGTTTTCTACAAGATTACGACGGTTTCATGCGCTTTCACATTAGATATCGCAGTTCCCAACTTGTAAAGGTGAAAAACACTGCATCTCACTAAGTGACATTGTTTAATGCGGTTTTACGACGGTTCATACCTTAACCTAACCTAACCTAACCTAACCTTACCTAACCTAACCTAACTTAACCTAACCCAACCCAACCCAACCTAACCTAACCTAACCTAACCTAAACTAACCTAACCCAACCTAACCTAACCTAACCTAACCCAACCCAACCCAACCCAACCTAACCTAACCTAAGCTAACCTAACCAAACCTAACCAAACCTAACCTAACCTAACTTAACCTAACCTAATGTAACCTAACCTAACCTAACCTATTCTAACGTAACCTAACCTTACCTGACCTAACCTAACCTAACGTACCTAACCTAACCTAACATAACCTAACGTAACCTAACCTACCTAACCTAACGTAACCTAACCTAACCTAACCCAACCTAACCCAACCCAACCCAACCCAACAACACCCAACCCAACCTAACCTAACCTAACCTAACCTTACCTAACCTAACCAAATTATCCTTACCTAACCTAACCTAACCTAACGTAACCTAACCTAACCTAACCTAACGTAACCTAACCTAACCTAACCTAACCTAACCCAACCTAACCTAACCTAACCTAACCTAACCCAACTCAACCCAACCTAACCTAATCTAACCTAACCTAACGTAACCTAACCTAACGACGGTTGCAAGCGCTTTCACATTAGATATCGCAGTTCCCGACTTTTAATGTTGAAAAACACTACATCTCACTAAGTGACATTGTTTAATGCGGTTTTACGACGGTTGATATGTGAACCTAACCTAACATTCGCACTTGTATCTAAAGACGCTCAATTACACTGTTTCGTTCACAATTACGATATTTGCTTGACCTCACAGTTTCTCACCAACTTATTACAGTACAGAACGCTGTATCTCGCTAAAGGACATCGTTCTTTAAGGTTTCACGATACTTGCATGCGCTTTACCGAGAATGTCACAACATAGCAGTTTCGCACTTGTAACGGTACAACACGCAGTATTTGGCTTGTTCATGCCGTTTTGTGTGCTTTCACAACATTTTACCTATCGCAGTTTCGTACTCGCAATAAAACAACACTATCTCGTTAGATGACGTCGATTTTGGTGGTTTCACGACGCTACGTAGCTTAAACTAACATAACTCAACCTAACATAACCTTCGCACTTCTATCGTTAGAAAACGTTTTACTCGCTACTTTACATTGCTTTCTACAACATTACGACGGTTTCAAGCGCTTTCACATTAGATATCGCAGTTCCCAACTTGTAAAGGTGAAAAACACTGCATCTCACTAAGTGACATTGTTTAATGCGGTTTTACGACGGTTAATACCTTAACCTAACGTAACCTAACCTAACCTAACCCAACCTAACCTAACAACCTAACCTAACCTAACCTAACCTAACCAAACCTAACCTAACGTAACCTAACCTAACCTAACCTAACCTAACGACGTTTGCAAGCGCTTTCACATTAGATATCGCAGTTCCCGACTTGTAATGGTGAAAAACACTGCATCTCACTAAGTGACATTGTTTAATGCGGTTTTACGACGGTTCATATCTTAACCTAACCTAACAATCGTACTTGTATTGAAAAACGCTCTATTACACTGTTTCGTTCACAATTACGATATTTGCATAACCTCACAGTTTTTCACCAACTTATTGCAGTACAGAACGCTGTATCTCGCTAAATGACATCGTTCTTTAAGGTTTCACGATGCTTGCATGCGCTTTAACGAGAATATCACATTATAGCAGTTTCGCACTTGTAACGGTACAAGACGAAGTATCTGGCTAGTTCATGCCATTTTGTGTGCTTTCCCAATATTTTACCTATCGCAGTTTCGTACTCGCAATAAAACAACACTATCTCGTTAGATGACATCGTTTTTGGTGGTTTCACGACGCTACCTAGCTCAAACTAACCGAACCTTCGCACTTCTATCGTTAGAAAACGTTTTATTCGCTACTCTACAATGTTTTCTACAAGATTACGACGGTTTCATGCGCTTTCACATTAGAAATCGCAGTTCCCGACTTGTAATGGTGAAAAACACAGCATCTCACTAAGTGACATTGTTTAATGCGGTTTTAGCGCGGTTCATATCTTAACCTAACCTAACCTTACCTAACCCAACCTAACCTAACCTAACCTAACCAATCCTTACCTAACATCCCTAACCTAACCTAACCTAACCTAACCAAACCTTACCGAACCTAACCTAACGTAACCTAACCTAACCTAACCTAACCTAACGACGTTTGCAAGCGCTTTCACATTAGATATCGCAGTTCCCGACTTGTAATGGTGAAAAACACTGCATCTCACTAAGTGACATTGTTTAATGCGGTTTTACGGCGGTTCATATCTTAACCTAACCTAACATTCGCACTTGTATTAAAAAACGCTCTATTACACTGTTTCGTTCACAATTAGGATATTTGCATAACCTCACAGTTTTTCACCAACTTATTGCAGTACAGAACGCTGTATCTCGCTAAATGACATCGTCCTTTAAGGTTTCACGATGCTTGCATGCGCTTTAACTACAATATCACAACATAGCAGTTTCGCACTTGTAACGGTACAACACGCAGTATTTGGCTTGTTCATGCCGTTTTGTGTGCTTTCACAACATTTCACCTATCGCAGTTTCGTACTCGCAATAAAACAACACTATCTCGTTAGATGACGTTGTTTTTGGTAGTTTCACGACGCTACCTAGCTTAAACTAACATAACTCAACCTAACATAACCTTCGCACTTCTATCGTTAGAAAACGTTTTACTCGCTACTTTACATTGCTTTCTACAACAATACGACAGTTTCAAGCGCTTTCACATTAGATATCACAGTTCCCAACTTGTAAAGGTGAAAAACACTGCATCTCACTAAGTGACATTGTTTAATGCGGTTTTACGACGGTTCATACCTTAACCTAACGTAACCTAACCTAACCTCACCTAACCTTACCTAACCTAACCTAACCTAACCTAACCTAAACCAACCCAACCCAACCTAACCTAACCTAACCTAACCTAAACTAACCTAGCCCAACCTAACCTAACCTAACCTAACCTAACCCAACCCCACCCAACCTAACCTAACCTAAGCTAACCTAACCAAACCTAACCTAACCTAACTTAACCTAACCTAACGTAACCTAACCTAACCTAACCTATTCTAACGTAACCTAACCTTACCTGACCTAACCTAACCTAACCTAACCTAACATAACCTAACGTAACCTAACCTAACCTAACCTAACGTAACCTAACCTAACCTAACCCAACCTAACCCAACCCAACCCAACCCAACAACACCCAACCCAACCTAACCTAACCTAACCTAACCTTACCTAACCTAACCAAATTATCCTTACCTAACCTAACCTAACCTAACGTAACCTAACCTAACCTAACCTAACGTAACCTAACCTAACGTAACGTAACCTAACCTAACCTAACCTAACCTAACCCAACCTAACCTAACCTAACCTAACCTAACCCAACTCAACCCAACCTAACCTAATCTAACCTAACCGAACCTAACCTAACCTAACAAAACCTAACCTAACCTAACCTAACCTAACCTAACCTAACGACGGTTGCAAGCGCTTTCACAATAAATATCGCAGTTCCCGACTTTTAATGGTGAAAAACACTGCATCTCACTAATTGACATTGTTTAATGCGGTTTTACGACGGTTCATATCTTAACCTAACCTAACATTCGCACTTGTATCTAAAAACGCTCTATTACACTGTTTTGTTCACAATTACCATATTTGCATAACCTCACAGTTTTTCACCAACTTATTGCAGTACAGAACGTTGTATCTCGCTAAATGACATTGTTCTTTAAGGTTTCACGATGCTTGCATGCGCTTTAACGAGAATATCACAATATAGCAGTTTCGCACTTGTAACGGTAGAACACGCAGTATTTGGCTTGTTCATGCCGTTTTGTGTGCTTTCACAACATTTCACTTATCGCAGTTTAATACTCGCTATAAAACAACACTATCTCGTTAGATGACGTCGTTTTTGGTAGTTTCACGACGCTACCTAGCTTAAACTAACCTAACCTAACCTAACCTTCGCACTTCTATCGTTAGAAAACGTTTTACTCGCAACTTTACAATGTTTTCTACAAGATTACGACGGTTTCATGCGCTTTCACATTAGATATCGTAGTTCCCGACTTGTAATGTTGAAAAACACTACATCTCACTAAGTGACATTGTTTAATGCGGTTTTACGACGGTTGATATGTCAACCTAACCTAACATTCGCACTTGTATCTAAAGACGCTAAATTACACTGTTTCGTTCACAATTACGATATTTGCTTGACCTCACAGTTTCTCACCAGCTTATTACAGTACGGAACGCTGTATCTCGCTAAATGACATCGTTTTTTAAGGTTTCACGATACTTGCATGCGCTTTACCGAGAATGTCAAAACATAGCAGTTTCGCACTTGTAACGGTACAACACGCAGTATTTGGCTTGTTCATGCCGTTTTGTGTGCTTTCACATTTTACCTATCGCAGTTTCGTACTCGCAATAAAACAACACTATCTCGTTAGATGACGTCGTTTTTGGTGGTTTCACGACGCTACCTAGCTTAAACTAAGATAACTCAACCTAACAACCTTCGCACTTCTATCGTTAGAAAACGTTTTACTCTCTACTTTACATTGCTTTCTACAACATTACGACGGTTTCAAGCGCTTTCACAATAGATATCGCAGTTCCCAACTTGTAAAGGTGAAAAACACTGCATCTCACGAAGTGACATTGTTTATTGCGGTTTTACGACGGTTCATACCTTAACCTAACGTAACCTAACCTAACCTAACCCAACCTAACCTAACATAACCTAACCTAACCTAACCTAACCTAACGAAACCTAACCTAACGTAACCTAACCTAACCTAACCTAACCTAACCTAACCTAACCTAACGACGTTTGCAAGCGCTTTCAGATTAGATATCGCAGTTCCCGACTTGTAATGGTGAAAAACTGCATCTCACTAAGTGACATTGTTTAATGCGGTTTTACGACGGTTCATATCTTAACCTAACCTAACATTCGTACTTGTATTGAAAAACGCTCTATTACACTGTTTCGTTCACAATTACGATATTTGCATAACCTCACAGTTTCTCACCAACTTATTACAGTTCAGAACGCTGTATCTCGCTAAATGACATCGTTCTTTAAGGTTTCACGATACTTGCATGCGCTTTAACAAGAATATCACATTAAAGCAGTTTCGCACTTGTAACGGCACAAGACGCAGTATCTGGCTAGTTCATGCCATTTTCTGTGCTTTCCCAATATTTCACCTATCGCAGTTTCGTACTCGCAATAAAACAACACTATCTCGTTAGATGACATCGTTTTTGGTGGTTTCACGACGCTACCTAGCTCAAACTAACCGAACCTTCGCACTTCTATCGTTAGAAAACGTTTTATTCGCTACTTTACAATGTTTTCTACAAGATTACGACGATTTCATGCGCTTTCACATTAGATATCGCAGTTCCCAACTTGTAAAGGTGAAAAACACTGCATCTCACTAAGTGACATTGTTTAATGCGGTTTAACGACGGTTCATACCTTAACCTAACCTAACCTAACCTAACCTTACCTAACCTAACCTAACTTAACCTAACCCAACCCAACCCAACCTAACCTAACCTAACCTAACCTAAACTAACCTAACTCAACCTAACCTAACCTAACCTAACCTAACCTAACCTAACCTAACCTAACCTAACCTAACCTAACCTAGCCTAACCTAACCCAACCTAACCTAACCTAACCTAACCCAACCCAACCCAACCCAACCTAACCTAACCTAAGCTAACCTAACCAAACCTAACCAAACCTAACCTAACCTAACTTAACCTAACCTAACGTAACCTAACCTAACCTAACCTATTCTAACGTAACCTAACCTTACCTGACCTAACCTAACCTAACGTAACCTAACCTAACCTAACATAACCTAACGTAACCTAACCTAACCTAACCTAACCTAACCTAACGTAACCTAACCTAACCTAACCCAACCTAACCCAACCCAACCCAACCCAACAACACCCAACCCAACCTAACCTAACCTAACCTAACCTTACCTAACCTAACCAAATTATCCTTACCTAACCTAACCTAACCTAACGTAACCTAACCTAACCTAACGTAACCTAACCTAACCTAACGTAACCTAACCTAACCTAACCTAACCTAACCCAACCTAACCTAACCTAACCTAACCTAACCCAACTCAACCCAACCTAACCTAATCTAACCTAACCTAACCTAACCTAACCTAACCTAACCTAACCTAACAAAACCTAACCTAAACTAACCTAACCTAACCTAACCTAACGACGGTTGCAAGCGCTTTCACATTAGATATCGCAGTTCCCGACTTTTAATGGTGAAAAACACTGCATCTCACTAATTGACATTGTTTAATGCGGTTTTACGACGGTTCATATCTTAACCTAACCTAACATTCGTACTTGTATGGAAAAACGCTCTATTACACTGTTTCGTTCACAATTACGATATTTGCATAACCTCACAGTTTTTCACCAACTTATTGCAGTACAGAACGCTGTATCTCGCTAAATGACATCGTTCTTTAAGGTTTCACGATGCTTGCATGCGCTTTAACAAGAATATCACATTATAGCAGTTTCGCACTTGTAACGGCACAAGACGCAGTATCTGGCTAGTTCATGCCATTTTGTGTGCTTTCCCAATATTTCACCCATCGCAGTTTCGTACTCGCAATAAAACAACACTATCTCGTTAGATGACATCGTTTTTGGTGGTTTCACGACGCTACATAGCTTAAACTAACATAACTCAAGCTAACCTTCGCACTTCTATCGTTAGAAAACGTTTTACTCGCAACTTTACAATGTTTTCTACAAGATTACGACGGTTTCATGCGCTTTCACATTAGATATCGTAGTTCCCGACTTGTAATGTTGAAAAACACTACATCTCACTAAGTGACATTGTTTAATGCGGTTTTACGACGGTTGATATCTCAACCTAACCTAACATTCGCACTTGTATCTAAATACGCTCAATTACACTGTTTCGTTCACAATTACGATATTTGCTTGACCTCACAGTTTCTCACCAACTTATTACAGTTCAGAACGCTGTATCTCGCTAAATGACATCGTTCTTTAAGGTTTCACGATACTTGCATGCGCTTTAACGAGAATATCACATTAAAGCAGTTTCGCACTTGTAACGGCACAAGACGCAGTATCTGGCTAGTTCATGCCATTTTGTGTGCTTTCCCAATATTTCACCTATCGCAGTTTCGTACTCGCAATAAAACAACACTATCTCGTTAGATGACATCGTTTTTGGTTGTTTCACGACGCTACCTAGCTCAAACTAACCGAACCTTCGCACTTCTATCGTTAGAAAACGTTTTATTCGCTACTTTACAATGTTTTCTACAAGATTACGACGGTTTCATGCGCTTTCACATTAGATATCGCAGTTCCCAACTTGTAAAGGTGAAAAACACTGCATCTCACTAAGTGACATTGTTTAATGCGGTTTTACGACGGTTCATACCTTAACCTAACCTAACCTAACCTAACCTTACCTAACCTAACCTAACTTAACCTAACCCAACCCAACCCAACCTAACCTAACCTAACCTAACCTAAACTAACCTAACTCAACCTAACCTAACCTAACTTAACCCAACCTAACCCAACCCAACCTAACCTAACCTAAGCTAACCTAACCAAACCTAACCAAACCTAACCTAACCTAACTTAACCTAACCTAACGTAACCTAACCTAACCTAACCTATTCTAACGTAACCTAACCTTACCTGACCTAACCTAACCTAACGTACCTAACCTAACCTAACATAACCTAACGTAACCTAACCTAACCTAACCTAACGTAACCTAACCTAACCTAACCCAACCTAACCTAACCCAACCCAACCCAACCCAACAACACCCAACTCAACCTAACCTAACCTAACCTAACCTTACCTAACCTAACCAAATTATCCTTACCTAACCTAACCTAACCTAACGTAACCTAACCTAACCTAACCTAACGTAACCTAACCTAACCTAACCTAACCTAACCCAACCTAACCTAACCTAATCCAACTCAACCCAACCTAACCTAATCTAACCTAACCTAACCTAACCTAACCTAACGACGGTTGCAAGCGCTTTCACATTAGATATCGCAGTTCCCGACTTTTAATGGTGAACAACACTGCATCTCACTAATTGACATTGTTTAATGCGGTTTTTACGACGGTTCATATCTTAACCTAACCTAACATTCGCACTTGTATCTAAAAACGCTCTATTACACTGTTTTGTTCACAATTACCATATTTGCATAACCTCACAGTTTTTCACCAACTTATTGCAGTACAGAACGTTGTATCTCGCTAAATGACATTGTTCTTTAAGGTTTCACGATGCTTGCATGCGCTTTAACGAGAATATCACAATATAGCAGTTTCGTACTTGTAACGGTAGAACACGCAGTATTTGGCTTGTTCATGCCGTTTTGTGTGCTTTCACAACATTTCACCTATCGCAGTTTAATACTCGCAATAAAACAACACTATCTCGTTAGATGACGTCGTTTTTGGTAGTTTCACGACGCTACCTAGCTTAAACTAACCTAACCTAACATAACCTTCGCACTTCTATCGTTAGAAAACGTTTTACTCGCAACTTTACAATGTTTTCTACAAGATTACGACGCTTTAATGCGCTTTCACATTAGATATCGTAGTTCCCGCCTTGTAATGTTGAAAAACACTACATCTCACTAAGTGACATTGTTTAATGCGGTTTTACGACGGTTGATATGTGAACCTAACCTAACATTCGCACTTGTATCTAAAGACGCTCAATTACACTGTTTCGTTCACAATTACGATATTTGCTTGACCTCACAGTTTCTCACCAACTTATTACAGTACAGAACGCTGTATCTCGCTAAAGGACATCGTTCTTTAAGGTTTCACGATACTTGCATGCGCTTTACCGAGAATGTCACAACATAGCAGTTTCGCACTTGTAACGGTACAACACGCAGTATTTGGCCTGTTCATGCCGTTTTGTGTGCTTTCACAACATTTTACTAATCGCAGTTTCGTACTCGCAATAAAACAACACTATCTCGTTAGATGACGTCGATTTTGGTGGTTTCACGACGCTACGTAGCTTAAACTAACATAACTCAACCTAACATAACCTTCGCACTTCTATCGTTAGAAAACGTTTTACTCGCTACTTTACATTGCTTTCTACAACATTACGACGGTTTCAAGCGCTTTCACATTAGATATCGCAGTGCCCAACTTGAAAAGGTGAAAAACACTGCATCTCACTAAGTGACATTGTTTAATGCGGTTTTACGACGGTTCATACCTTAACCTAACGTAACCTAACCTAACCTAACCCAACCTAACCTAACAACCTAACCTAACCTAACCTAACCTAACCAAACCTAACCTAACCTAACCTAACCTTACCTAACCTAACCTAACCTAACGACGTTTGCAAGCGCTTTCACATTAGATATCGCAGTTCCCGACTTGTAATGGTGAAAAACACTGCATCTCACTAAGTGACATTGTTTAATGCGGTTTTACGACGGTTCATATCTTAACCTAACCTAACATTCGTACTTGTATTGAAAAACGCTCTATTACACTGTTTCGTTCACAAATACGATATTTGCATAACCTCACAGTTTTTCACCAACTTATTGCAGTACAGAACGCTGTATCTCGCTAAATGACATCGTTCTTTAAGGTTTGAAGATGCTTGCCTGCGCTTTAACGAGAATATCACATTATAGCAGTTTCGCACTTGTAACGGTACAAGACGCAGTATCTGGCTAGTTCATGCCATTTTGTGTGCTTTCCCAATATTTTACCTATCGCAGTTTCGTACTCGCAATAAAACAACACTATCTCGTTAGATGACATCGTTTTTGGTGGTTTCACGACGCTACCTAGCTCAAACTAACCGAACCTTCGCACTTCTATCGTTAGAAAACGTTTTATTCGCTACTTTACAATGTTTTCTACAAGATTACGACGGTTTCATGCGCTTTCACATTAGATATCGCAGTTCCCGACTTGTAATGGTGAAAAACACAGCATCTCACTAAGTGACATTGTTTAATGCGGTTTTAGCGCGGTTCATATCCTAACCTAACCTAACCTTACCTAACCCAACCTAACCTAACCTAACCTAACCAAACCTTACCCAACATCCCTAACCTAACCTAACCTAACCTAACCTAACCAAACCTAACCTAACCTAACCTAACGTAACCTAACCTAACCTAACCTAACCTAACGACGTTTGCAAGCGCTTTCACATTAGATATCGCAGTTCCCGACTTGTAATGGTGAAAAACACTGCATCTCACTAAGTGACATTGTTTAATGCGGTTTTACGACGGTTCATATCTTAACCTAACCTAACATTCGCACTTGTATTAAAAAACGCTCTATTACACTGTTTCGTTCACAATTAGGATATTTGCATAACCTCACAGTTTTTCACCAACTTATTGCAGTACAGAACGCTGTATCTCGCTAAATGACATCGTTCTTTAAGGTTTCACGATGCTTGCATGCGCTTTAACGAGAATATCACAACATAGCAGTTTCGCACTTGTAACGGTACAACACGCAGTATTTGGCTTGTTCATGCCGTTTTGTGTGCTTTCACAACATTTCACCTATCGCAGTTTCGTACTCGCAATAAAACAACACTATCTCGTTAGATGACGTTGTTTTTGGTAGTTTCACGACGCTACCTAGCTTAAACTAACATAACTCAACCTAACATAACCTTCGCACTTCTATCGTTAGAAAACCTTTTACTCGCTACTTTACATTGCTTTCTACAACAATACGACAGTTTCAAGCGCTTTCTCATTAGATATCACAGTTCCGAACTTGTAAAGGTGAAAAACACTGCATCTCACTCAGTGACATTGTTTAATGCGGTTTTACGACGGTTCATACCTTAACCTAACGTAACTTAACCTAACCTCACCTAACCTTACCTAACCTAACCTAACCTAACCTAACCCAACCCAACCCAACCTAACCTAACCTAACCTAACCTAAACTAACCTAACCCAACCAAACCTAACCTAACCTAACCTAACCCAACCCAACCCAACCCAACCTAACCTAACCTAAGCTAACCTAACCAAACCTAACCAAACCTAACCTAACCTAACTTAACCTAACCTAACGTAACCTAACCTAACCTAACCTATTCTAACGTAACCTAACCTTACCTGACCTAACCTAACCTAACGTAACCTAACCTAACCTAACATAACCTAACGTAACCTAACCTAACCTAACCTAACCTAACCTAACGTAACCTAACCTAACCTAACCTAACCTAACGACGGTTGCAAGCGCTTTCACATTAAATATCGCAGTTCCCGACTTTTAATGGTGAAAAACACTGCATCTCACTAATTGACATTGTTTAATGCGGTTTTACGACGGTTCATAACTTAACCTAACCTAACATTCGCACTTGTATCTAAAAACGCTCTATTACACTGTTTTGTTCACAATTACCATATTTGCATAACCTCACAGTTTTTCACCAACTTATTGCATTACAGAACGTTGTATCTCGCTAAATGACATTGTTCTTTAAGGTTTCACGATGCTTGCATGCGCTTTAACGAGAATATCACAATATAGCAGTTTCGCACTTGTAACGGTAGAACACGCAGTATTTGGCTTGTTCATGCCGTTTTGTGTGCTTTCACAACATTTCACCTATCGCAGTTTAATACTCGCTATAAAACAACACTATCTCGTTAGATGACGTCGTTTTTGGTAGTTTCACGACGCTACCTAGCTTAAACTAACCTAACCTAACCTAACCTTCGCACTTCTATCGTTAGAAAACGTTTTACTCGCAACTTTACAATGTTTTCTACAAGATTACGACGGTTTCATGCGCTTTCACATTAGATATCGTAGTTTCCGACTTGTAATGTTGAAAAACACTACATCTCACTAAGTGACATTGTTTAATGCGGTTTTACGACGGTTGATATGTCAACCTAACCTAACATTCGCACTTGTATCTAAAGACGCTAAATTACACTGTTTCGTTCACAATTACGATATTTGCTTGACCTCACAGTTTCTCACCAGCTTATTACAGTACAGAACGCTGTATCTCGCTAAATGACATCGTTCTTTAAGGTTTCACGATACTTGCATGCGCTTTACCGAGAATGTCAAAACATAGCAGTTTCGCACTTGTAACGGTACAACACGCAGTATTTGGCTTGTTCATGCCGTTTTGTGTGCTTTCACATTTTACCTATCGCAGTTTCGTACTCGCAATAAAACAACACTATCTCGTTAGATGACGTCGTTTTTGGTGGTTTCACGACGCTACCTAGCTTAAACTAACATAACTCAACCTAACATAACCTTCGCACTTCTATCGTTAGAAAACGTTTTATTCGCTACTTTACAATGTTTTCTACAAGATTACGACGGTTTCATGCGCTTTCACATTAGATATCGCAGTTCCCAACTAGTAAAGGTGAAAAACACTGCATCTCACTAAGTGACATTGTTTAATGCGGTTTTACGACGGTTCATACCTTAACCTAACGTAACCTAACCTAACCTAACCTAACCTTACCTAACCTAACCTAACCTAACCCAACCCAACCCAACATAATCTAACCTAACCTAACCTAAACTAACCTAACCCAACCTAACCTAACCTAACCTAACCTAACCCAACCCAACCCAACCCAACCTAACCTAACCTAAGCTAACCTAACCAAACCTAACCAAACCTAACCTAACCTAACTTAACCTAACCTAACCTATTCTAACGTAACCTATCCTTACCTGACCTAACCTAACCTAACGTAACCTAACCTAACCTAACATAACCTAACGTAACCTAACCTAACCTAACCTAACCTAACGTAACCTAACCTAACCTAACCCAACCTAACCCAACCCAACCCAACCCAACCCAACAACACCCAACCCAACCTAACCTAACCTAACCTAACCTTACCTAACCTAACCAAATTATCCTTACCTAACCTAACCTAACCTAACGTAACCTAACCTAACCTAACGTAACCTAACCTAACCTAACCTAACCTAACCCAACCTAACCTAACCTAACCTAACCTAACCCAACTCAACCCAACCTAACCTAATCTAACCTAACCTAACCTAACCTAACCTAACCTAACAAAACCTAACCTAACCTAACCTAACCTAACGACGGTTGCAAGCGCTTTCACATTAGATATCGCAGTTCCCGACTTTTAATGGTGAAAAACACTGCATCTCCCTAATTGACATTGTTTAATGCGGTTTTACGATGGTTCATATCTTAACCTAACCTAACATTCGCACTTGTATCTAAAAACGCTCTATTACACTGTTTTGTTCACAATTACCATATTTGCATAACCTCACAGTTTTTCACCAACTTATTGCAGTACAGAACGCTGTATCTCGCTAAGTGACATTGTTCTTTAAGGTTTCACGATGCTTGCATGCGCTTTAACGAGAATATCACAATATAGCAGTTTCGCACTTGTAACGGTAGAACACGCAGTATTTGGCTTGTTCATGCCGTTTTGTGTGCTTTCACAACATTTCACCTATCGCAGTTTAATACTCGCAATAAAACAACACTATCTCGTTAGATGACGTCGTTTTTGGTAGTTTCACGACGCTACCTAGCTTAAACTAACCTAACCTAACCTAACCTAACCTTCGCACTTCTATCGTTAGAAAACGTTTTACTCACAACTTTACAATGTTTTCTACAAGATTACGATGGTTTCATGCGCTTTCACATTAAATATCGTAGTTCCCGACTTGTAATGTTGAAAAACACTACATCTCACTAAGTGACATTGTTTAATGCGGTTTTACGACGGTTGATATCTCAACCTAACCTAACATTCGCACTTGTAGCTAAAGACGCTCAATTACACTGTTTCGTTCACAATTACGATATTTGCTTGACCTCACAGTTTCTCACCAACTTATTACAGTACAGAACGCTGTATCTCGCTAAATGACATCGTTCTTTAAGGTTTCACGATACTTGCATGCGCTTTAACGAGAATATCAAATTAAAGCAGTTTCGCACTTGTAACGGCACAAGACGCTGTATCTGGCTAGTTCATGCCATTTTGTGTGCTTTCCCAATATTTTACCTATCGCAGTTTCGTACTCGCAATAAAACAACACTATCTCGTTAGATGACATCGTTTTTGGTGGTTTCACGACGCTACCTAGCTCAAACTAACCGAACCTTCGCACTTCTATCGTTAGAAAACGTTTTATTCGCTACTTTACAATGTTTTCTACAAAATTACGATGGTTTCATGCGCTTTCACATTAGATATCGCAGTTCCCGACTTGTAATGGTGAAAAACACAGCATCTCACTAAGTGACATTGTTTAATGCGGTTTTAGCGCGGTTCATATCTTAACCTAACCTAACCTTACCTAACCCAACCTAACCTAACCTAACCTAACCAAACCTTACCTAACCTAACCAAACCTAACCTAACGTAACCTAACCTAACCTAACCTAACCTAACGACGTTTGCAAGCGCTTTCACATTAGATATCGCAGTTCCCGACTTGTAATGGTGAAAAACACTGCATCTCACTAAGTGACATTGTTTAATGCGGTTTTACGACGGTTCATATCTTAACCTAACCTAACATTCGTACTTGTATGGAAAAACGCTCTATTACACTGTTTCGTTCACAATTACGATATTTGCATAACCTCACAGTTTTCACCAACTTATTGCAGTACAGAACGCTGTATCTCGCTAAATGACATCGTTCTTTAAGGTTTCACGATGCTTGCATGCGCTTTAACGAGAATATCACAACATAGCAGTTTCGCACTTGTAACGGTACAGCACGCAGTATTTGGCTTGTTCATGCCGTTTTGTGTGCTTTCACAACATTTCACCTATCGCAGTTTTGTACTCGCAATAAAACAACACTATCTCGTTGGATGACGTTGTTTTTGGTAGTTTCACGACGCTACCTAGCTTAAACTAACATAGCTCAACCTAACATAACCTTCGCACTTCTATCGTTAGAAAACGTTTTACTCGCTACTTTACATTGCTTTCTACAACAATACGACGGTTTCAAGCGCTTTCACATTAGATATCACAGTTCCCAACTTGTAAAGGTGAAAAACACTGCATCTCACTAAGTGACATTGTTTAATGCGGTTTTACGACGGTTCATACCTTAACCTAACGTAACCTAACCTAACCTCACCTAACCTTACCTAACCTAACCTAACCTAACCTAACCCAACCCAACCCAACCTAACCTAACCTAACCTAACCTAAACTAACCTAACCCAACCTAACCTAACCTAACCTAACCTAACCCAACCCAACCCAACCTAACCTAACCTAAGCTAACCTAACCAAACCTAACCAAACCTAACCTAACCTAACTTAACCTAACCTAACGTAACCTAACCTAACCTAACCTATTCTAACGTAACCTAACCTTACCTGACCTAACCTAACCTAACGTAACCTAATCTAACCTAACCTAACATAACCTAACGTAACCTAACCTAACCTAACCTAACCTAACCTAACCTAACGTAACCTAACCTAACCTAACCCAACCTAACCCAACCCAACCCAACCCAACAACACCCAACCCAACCTAACCTAACCTAACCTAACCTTACCTAACCTAACCAAATTATCCTTACCTAACCTAACCTAACCTAACGTAACCTAACCTAACCTAACGTAACCTAACCTAACCTAACGTAACCTAACCTAACCTAACCCAACCTAACCTAACCTAACCTAACCTAACCCAACTCAACCCAACCTAACCTAATCTAACCTAACCTAACCAAACCTAACCTAACAAAACCTAACCTAACCTAACCTAACCTAACCTAACGACGGTTGCAAGCGCTTTCACATTAGATATCGCAGTTCCCGACTTTTAATGGTGAAAAACAATGCATCTCACTAATTGACATTGTTTAATGCTGTTTTACGACGGTTCATATCTTGACCTAACCTAACATTCGCACTAGTATCTAAAAACGCTCTATTACACTGTTTTGTTCACAATTACCATATTTGCATAACCTCACAGTTTTTCACCAACTTATTGCAGTACAGAACGTTGTATCTCGCTAAATGACATTGTTCTTTAAGGTTTCACGATGCTTGCATGCGCTTTAACGAGAATATCACAATATAGCAGTTTCGCACTTGTAACGGTAGAACACGCAGTATTTGGCTTGTTCATGCCGTTTTGTGTGCTTTCACAACATTTCACCTATCGCAGTTTAATACTCGCTATAAAACAACACTATCTCGTTAGATGACGTCGTTTTTGGTAGTTTCACGACGCTACCTAGCTTAAACTAACCTAACCTAACCTAACCTTCGCACTTCTATCGTTAGAAAACGTTTTACTCGCAACTTTACAATGTTTTCTACAAGATTACGACGGTTTCATGCGCTTTCACATTAGATATCGTAGTTCCCGACTTGTAATGTTGAAAAACACTACATCTCACTAAGTGACATTGTTTAATGCGGTTTTACGACGGTTGATATGTCAACCTAACCTAACATTCGCACTTGTATCTAAAGACGCTCAATTACACTGTTTCGTTCACAATTACGATATTTGCTTGACCTCACAGTTTCTCACCAGCTTATTACAGTACAGAACGCTGTATCTCGCTAAATGACATCGTTCTTTAAGGTTTCACGATACTTGCATGCGCTTTACCGAGAATGTCAAAACATAGCAGTTTCGCACTTGTAACGGTACAACACGCAGTATTTGGCTTGTTCATGCCGTTTTGTGTGCTTTCACATTTTACCTATCGCAGTTTCGTACTCGCAATAAAACAACACTATCTCGTTAGATGACGTCGTTTTTGGTGGTTTCACGACGTTACCTAGCTTAAACTAACATAACTCAACCTAACATAACCTTCGCACTTCTATCGTTAGAAAACGTTTTACTCGCTACTTTACATTGCTTTCTACAACATTACGAAGGTTTCAAGCGCTTTCACATTAGATATCGCAGTTCCCAACTTGTAAAGGTGAAAAACACTGCATCTCACGAAGTGACATTGTTTATTGCGGTTTTACGACGGTTCATACCTTAACCTAACGTAACCTAACCTAACCTAACCCAACCTAACCTAACATAACCTAACCTAACCTAACCTAAGCTAACCTAACCAAACCTAACCTAACGTAACCTAACCTAACCTAACCTAACCTAACCTAACCTAACGACGTTTGCAAGCGCTTTCACATTAGATATCGCAGTTCCCGACTTGTAATGGTGAAAAACACTGCATCTCACTAAGTGACATTGTTTAATGCGGTTTTACGACGGTTCATATCTTAACCTAACCTAACATTCGTACTTGTATTTAAAAACGCTCTATTACACTGTTTCGTTCACAATTACGATATTTGCATAACCTCACAGTTTTTCACCAACTTATTGCAGTACAGAACGCTGTATCTCGCTAAATGACATTGTTCTTTAAGGTTTCACGATGCTTGCATGCGCTTTAACGAGAATATCACAATATAGCAGTTTCGCACTTGTAACGGTAGAACACGCAGTATTTGGCTTGTTCATGCCGTTTTGTGTGCTTTCACAACATTTCACCTATCGCAGTTTTGTACTCGCAATAAAACAACACTATCTCGTTGGATGACGTTGTTTTTGGTAGTTTCACGACGCTACCTAGCTTAAACTAACATAGCTCAACCTAACATAACCTTCGCACTTCTATCGTTAGAAAACGTTTTACTCGCTACTTTACATTGCTTTCTACAACAATACGACGGTTTCAAGCGCTTTCACATTAGATATCACAGTTCCCAACTTGTAAAGGTGAAAAACACTGCATCTCACTAAGTGACATTGTTTAATGCGGTTTTACGACGGTTCATACCTTAACCTAACGTAACCTAACCTAACCTCACCTAACCTTACCTAACCTAACCTAACCTAACCTAACCCAACCCAACCCAACCTAACCTAACCTAACCTAACCTAAACTAACCTAACCCAACCTAACCTAACCTAACCTAACCTAACCCAACCCAACCCAACCCAACCTAACCTAACCTAAGCTAACCTAACCAAACCTAACCAAACCTAACCTAACCTAACTTAACCTAACCTAACGTAACCTAACCTAACCTAACCTATTCTAACGTAACCTAACCTTACCTGACCTAACCTAACCTAACGTAACCTAATCTAACCTAACCTAACATAACCTAACGTAACCTAACCTAACCTAACCTAACCTAACCTAACGTAATCTAACCTAACCTAACCCAACCTAACCCAACCCAACCCAACCCAACAACACCCAACCCAACCTAACCTAACCTAACCTAACCTTACCTAACCTAACCAAATTATCCTTACCTAACCTAACCTAACCTAACGTAACCTAACCTAACCTAACGTAACCTAACCTAACCTAACGTAACCTAACCTAACCTAACCTAACCTAACCCAACCTAACCTAACCTAACCTAACCTAACCCAACTCAACCCAACCTAACCTAATCTAACCTAACCTAACCAAACCTAACCTAACAAAACCTAACCTAACCTAACCTAACCTAACCTAACGACGGTTGCAAGCGCTTTCACATTAGATATCGCAGTTCCCGACTTTTAATGGTGAAAAACAATGCATCTCACTAATTGACATTGTTTAATGCGGTTTTACGACGGTTCATATCTTGACCTAACCTAACATTCGCACTTGTATCTAAAAACGCTCTATTACACTGTTTTGTTCACAATTACCATATTTGCATAACCTCACAGTTTTTCACCAACTTATTGCAGTACAGAACGTTGTATCTCGCTAAATGACATTGTTCTTTAAGGTTTCACGATGCTTGCATGCGCTTTAACGAGAAAATCACAATATAGCAGTTTCGCACTTGTAACGGTAGAACACGCAGTATTTGGCTTGTTCATGCCGTTTTGTGTGCTTTCACAACATTTCACCTATCGCAGTTTAATACTCGCTATAAAACAACACTATCTCGTTAGATGACGTCGTTTTTGGTAGTTTCACGACGCTACCTAGCTTAAACTAACCTAACCTAACCTAACCTTCGCACTTCTATCGTTAGAAAACGTTTTACTCGCAACTTTACAATGTTTTCTACAAGATTACGACGGTTTCATGCGCTTTCACATTAGATATCGTAGTTCCCGACTTGTAATGTTGAAAAACACTACATCTCACTAAGTGACATTGTTTAATGCGGTTTTACAACGGTTGATATGTCAACCTAACCTAACATTCGCACTTGTATCTAAAGACGCTCAATTACACTGTTTCGTTCACAATTACGATATTTGCTTGACCTCACAGTTTCTCACCAGCTTATTACAGTACAGAACGCTGTATCTCGCTAAATGACATCGTTCTTTAAGGTTTCACGATACTTGCATGCGCTTTACCGAGAATGTCAAAACATAGCAGTTTCGCACTTGTAACGGTACAACACGCAGTATTTGGCTTGTTCATGCCGTTTTGTGTGCTTTCACATTTTACCTATCGCAGTTTCGTACTCGCAATAAAACAACACTATCTCGTTAGATGACGTCGTTTTTGGTGGTTTCACGACGTTACCTAGCTTAAACTAACATAACTCAACCTAACATAACCTTCGCACTTCTATCGTTAGAAAACGTTTTACTCGCTACTTTACATTGCTTTCTACAACATTACGAAGGTTTCAAGCGCTTTCACATTAGATATCGCAGTTCCCAACTTGTAAAGGTGAAAAACACTGCATCTCACGAAGTGACATTGTTTATTGCGGTTTTACGACGGTTCATACCTTAACCTAACGTAACCTAACCTAACCTAACCCAACCTAACCTAACATAACCTAACCTAACCTAACCTAACCTAACCTAACCTAACCTAACCAAACCTAACCTAACGTAACCTAACCTAACCTAACCTAACCTAACCTAACCTAACCTAACGACGTTTGCAAGCGCTTTCACATTAGATATCGCAGTTCCCGACTTGTAATGGTGAAAAACACTGCATCTCACTAAGTGACATTGTTTAATGCGGTTTTACGACGGTTCATATCTTAACCTAACCTAACATTCGTACTTGCATTTAAAAACGCTCTATTACACTGTTTCGTTCAAAATTACGATATTTGCATAACCTCACAGTTTTTCACCAACTTATTGCAGTACAGAACGCTGTATCTCGCTAAATGACATTGTTCTTTAAGGTTTCACGATGCTTGCATGCGCTTTAACGAGAATATCACAATATAGCAGTTTCGCACTTGTAACGGTAGAACACGCAGTATTTGGCTTGTTCATGCCGTTTTGTGTGCTTTCACAACATTTCACCTATCGCAGTTTAATACTCGCAATAAAACAACACTATCTCTTTAGATGACGTCGTTTTTGGTAGTTTCACGACGCTACCTAGCCTAAACTAACCTAACCTAACCTAACCTAACCTTCGCACTTCTATCGTTAGAAAACGTTTTATTCGCTACTTTACAATGTTTTCTACAAGATTACGACGGTTTCATGCGCTTTCACATTAGATATCGCAGTTCCCAACTTGTAAAGGTGAAAAACACTGCATCTCACTAAGTGACATTGTTTAATGCGGTTTTACGACGGTTCATACCTTAACCTAACGTAACCTAACCTAACCTTACCTAACCTAACCTAACCTAACCTAACCCAACCCAACCCAACCTAACCTAACCTAACCTAACCTAAACTAACCTAACCCAACCTAACCTAACCTAACCTAACCCAACCCAACCCAACCCAACCTAACCTAACCTAAGCTAACCTAACCAAACCTAACCAAACCTAACCTAACCTAACTTAACCTAACCTAACGTAACCTAACCTAACCTATTCTTACGTAACCTAACCTTACCTGACCTAACCTAACCTAACGTAACCTAACCTAACCTAACAAACGTAACCTAACCTAACCTAACCCAACCTAACCCAAACCAACCCAACCCAACCCAACAACACCCAACCCAACCTAACATAACCTAACCTAACCTTACCTAACCTAACCTAACGTAACCTAACCCAACCTAACCTAACCTAACCCAACCTAACCTAACCTAACCTAACGTAACCTAACCTAATCTAACCTAACCTAACCTAACCTAACCTAACCTAACCCAACCTAACCTAACCTAACCCAACTCAACCCAACCTAACCTAATCTAACCTAACCTAACCTAACCTAACCTAACAAAACCTAACCTAACCTAACCTAACCTAACCTAACGACGGTTGCAAGCGCTTTCACATTAGATATCGCAGTTCCCGACTTTTAATGGTGAAAAACACTGCATCTCACTAATTGACATTGTTTAATGCGGTTTTACGACGGTTCATATCTTAACCTAACCTAACATTCGTACTTGTATGGAAAAACGCTCTATTACACTGTTTCATTCACAATTACGATATTTGCATAACCTCACAGTTTTTCACCAACTTATTGCAGTACAGAACGCTGTATCTCGCTAAATGACATCGTTCTTCAAGGTTTCACGATGCTTGCATGCGCTTTAACAAGAATATCACATTATAGCAGTTTCGCACTTGTAACGATACAACACGCAGTATCTGGCTTGTTCAAGCCGTTTTGTGTACTTTCACAACATTTCACCTATTGCAGTTACGTACATGCAATAAAAGAACACTATCTCGTTAGATGACGTCCTTTTTGGTGGTCTCACGACGCTACATAGCTTAAACTAACATAACTCAAGCTAACCTTCGCACTTCTATCGTTAGAAAACGTTTTACTCGCAACTTTACAATGTTTTCTACAAGATTACGACGGTTTCATGCGCTTTCACATTAGATATCGTAGTTCCCGACTTGTAATGTTGAAAAACACTACATCTCACTAAGTGACATTGTTTAATGCGGTTTTACGACGGTTGATATCTCAACCTAACCTAACATTCGCACTTGTATCTAAATACGCTCAATTACACTGTTTCGTTCACAGTTACGATATTTGCTTGACCTCACAGTTTCTCACCAACTTATTACAGTTCAGAACGCTGTATCTCGCTAAATGACATCGTTCTTTAAGGTTTCACGATACTTGCATGCGCTTTAACGAGAATATCACATTAAAGCAGTTTCGCACTTGTAACGGCACAAGACGCAGTATCTGGCTAGTTCATGCCATTTTGTGTGCTTTCCCAATATTTCACCTATCGCAGTTTCGTACTCGCAATAAAACAACACTATCTCGTTAGATGACATCGTTTTTGGTGGTTTCATGACGCTACCTAGCTCAAACTAACCGAACCTTCGCACTTCTATCGTTAGAAAACGTTTTATTCGCTACTTTACAATGTTTTCTACAAGATTACGACGGTTTCATGCGCTTTCACATTAGATATCGCAGTTCCCAACTTGTAAAGGTGAAAAACACTGCATCTCACTAAGTGACATTGTTTAATGCGGTTTTACGACGGTTCATATCTTAACCTAACCTAACATTCGCACTTGTATTAAAAAACGCTCTGTTACACTGTTTCGTTCACAATTAGGATATTTGCATAACCTCACAGTTTTTCACCAACTTATTGCAGTACAGAACGCTGTATCTCGCTAAATGACATCGTTCTTTAAGGTTTCACGATGCTTGCATGCGCTTTAACGAGAATATCACAATATAGCAGTTTCGCACTTGTAACGGTAGAACACGCAGTATTTGGCTTGTTCATGCCGTTTTGTGTGCATTCACAACATTTCACCTATCGCAGTTTAATACTCGCAATAAAACAACACTATCTCGTTAGATGACGTCGCTTTTGGTAGTTTCACGACGCTACCTAGCTTAAAGTAACCTAACCTAACCTAACCTTCGCACTTTTATCGTTAGAAAACGTTTTACTCGCAACTTTACAATGTTTTCTACAAGATTACGACGGTTTCATGCGCTTTCGCATTAGATATCGCAGTTGCCAACTTGTAAAGGTGAAAAACACTGCATCTCACTAAGTGACATTGTTTAATGCGGTTTTACGACGGTTCATACCTTAACCTAACGTAACCTAACCTAACCTAACCTAACCTTACCTAACCTAACCTAACCTAACCCAACCCAACCCAACCTAACCTAACCTAACCTAACCTAAACTAACCTAACCTAACCTAACCCAACCTAACCTAACCTAACCTAACCTAACCCAACCTAACCCAATCCAACCCAACCTAACCTAACCTAAGCTAACCTAACCTAACCTAACCAAACCTAACCTAACCTAACTTAACCTAACCTAACGTAACCTAACCTAACCTAACCTATTCTAACGTAACCTAACCTTACCTGACCTAACCTAACCTAACGTAACCTAACCTAACCAAACATAACCTAACGTAACCTAACCTAACCTAACCTAACCTAACGTAACCTAACCTAACCTAACCCAACCTAACCCAACCCAACCCAACCCAACAACACCCAACCCAACCTAACCTAACCTAACCTAACCTTACCTAACCTAACCAAATTATCCTTACCTAACCTAACCTAACCTAACGTAACCTAACCTAACCTAACCTAACGTAACCTAACCTAACCTAACGTAACCTAACCTAACCTAACCTAACCCAACCTAACCTAACCTAACCTAACCTAACCCAACTCAACCCAACCTAACCATATCTACCCTAACCTAACCTAACCTAACCTAACCTAACCAAACCTAACCTAACCTAACCTAACCTAACGACGGTTGCAAGCGCTTTCACATTAGATATCGCAGTTCCCCACTTTTAATGGTGAAAAACACTGCATCTCACTAATTGACATTGTTTAATGCGGTTTTACGACGGTTCATATCTTAACCTAACCTAACATTCGCACTTGTATCTAAAAACGCTCTATTACACTGTTTTGTTCACAATTACGATATTTGCATAACCTCAGTTTTTCACCAACTTATTGCAGTACAGAACGCTGTATCTCGCTAAATGACATTGTTCTTTTAAGGTTTCACGATGCTTGCATGCGCTTTAACGAGAATATCACAATATAGCAGTTTCGCACTTGTAACAGTAGAACACGCAGTATTTGGCTTGTTCATTCCGTTTTGTGTGCTTTCACAACATTTCACCTATCGCAGTTTAATACTCGCAATAAAACAACACTATCTCGTTAGATGACGTCGTTTTTGGTAGTTTCACGACGCTACCTAGCTTAACCTAACCTAACCTAACCTAACCTTCGCACTTCTATCGTTAGAAAACGTTTTATTCGCAACTTTACAATGTTTTCTACAAGATTACGACGGTTTCATGCGCTTTCACATTAGATATCGTAGTTCCCGACTTGTAATGTTGAAAAACACTACATCTCACTAAGTGAGATTGTTTATTGCGGTTTTACGACGGTTGATATGTCAACCTAACCTAACATTCGCACTTGTATCTAAAGACGCTCAATTACACTGTTTCGTTCACAATTACGATATTTGCTTGACCTCACAGTTTCTCACCAACTTATTACAGTACAGAACGCTGTATCTCGCTAAATGACATCGTTCTTTAAGGTTTCACGATACTTGCATTCGCTTTACCGAGAATGTCACAACATAGCAGTTTCGCACTTGTAACGGTACAACACGCAGTATTTGGCTTGTTCATGCCGTTTTGTGTGCTTTCACAACATTTTACCTATCGCAGTTTCGTACTCGCAATAAAACAACACTATCTCGTTAGATGACGTCGTTTTTGGTGGTTTCACGACGCTACCTAGCTTAAACTAACATAACTCAACCTAACATAACCTTCGCACTTCTATCGTTAAAAAACGTTTTACTCGCTACTTTACATTGCTTTCTACAACATTACGACGGTTTCAAGCGCTTTCACATTAGACATCGCAGTTCCCAACTTGTAAAGGTGAAAACCACTGCATCTCACTAAGTGACATTGTTTAATGCGGTTTTACGACGGTTCATACCTTAACCTAACGTACCTAACCTAACCTAACCCAACCTAACCTAACCTAACCTAACCTAACCTAACCTAACCTAACCAAACCTAACCTAACCTAACCTAACCTAACCTAACCTAACGACGTTTGCAAGCGCTTTCACATTAGATATCGCAGTTCCCGACTTGTAATGGTGAAAAACACTGCATCTCACTAAGTGACATTGTTTAATGCGGTTTTACGACGGTTCATATCTTAACCTAACCTAACATTCGTACTTGTATTGAAAAACGCTCTATTACACTGTTTCGTTCACAATTACGATATTTGCTTGACCTCACAGTTTCTCACCAACTTATTGCAGTACAGAACGCTGTACCTCGCTAAATGACATCGTTCTTTAAGGTTTCACGATGCTTGCATGCGCTTTAAAGAGAATATCACATTATAGCAGTTTCGCACTTGTAACGGTACAACACGCAGTATCTGGCTAGTTCATGCCATTTTGTGTGCTTTCCCAATATCTTACCTATCGTAATAATACTGATTGTTGGCCTAGTTGGTATTTACTTAATGGCATGATTTGGCCGCAAAAGAGACACACACAAGAAAAGGAACACTCAAACGACAAGCACAGGCGGCACTTCCAACTAAAGCAGACTAGGTGCAGACCCAGACTTAAGTACGAAAATATAGACATGCGCAGTCTTCATACAGCCTTACGCTATCCAACAATCAAACAATCTTGTCTCCGAAGCATACAACGTCACCGACGGTTCGCTGATACACCTTTCACCTTTCTTTTTAATGTAATAGGCTTCCATCAGCTCACGCGCAGTTTTGTACCTGCTTCTACCCAGAATCTTAAACTCATTAAAACGTGGTACACACCCACAGGCTTTACAGTGCATAGGCAAATGCGCCAAGCCATCGTTCATTAAATTTAATTCGTGCTCCCTAACTCGTTCATTGATGCAGCGCCCGGTAATCCCGATGTACGAGTTGCCACACGAAAAGGGAATCTCATAAACAACGCCTTTTGCACATCTCCCGTACATCGTGGCGTGTTTTTTGCCGCACCCTTGACGGCTCGCCTCCACCTCCCGAGCAGTTCTCGGGCACAGCTGAGCCAGCTTTATGGGCGCAGAGAAGGCGACAGGTACCCCATACCGGCCTGCTACCTTTTTCAGGTTGTGGGAGACCTTATGAACATAAGGAATCACTGCAGGTCTTACGGTTTCGGTTCTTTGTTCCCCCGTGGCAGCTCTAGTACCATCACCCTTAGCTTTCCGCAAAAGCGCTTCGGAGACAGCTGTCAATAGCGAGTCAGGGAAATTCGCAGCTAAAAGACGCTGGATCTGGTTTCCGAATGATGCCTGCGTCATGTGCGTGCACGATTTCTCGAGAGTAGATCCCAGGCAGAGCGTAGCTATACCACGCTTAACTATTTTCGATTGGCAAGAGTCATACGGCATTACACCTTTCTTGGCGCGAGGAAAATATTGCCAACACGTTTGCCCGTCATGGAAAGTTAAGCGGAGATCTAAAAATTGCAGGGTGTTACTTTGCGGCAGTTCTTGTGTAAAAACGAGTCCTTTTCCGTGAAGCCTAAAAATATTTAAAATGTCATCGCAGCGCGTCAAGGAGCCTTGTCTGTTAAAAAGAATTAAAAAGTCATCCATATACCTAAAAACTTTGGCAACGTTCAAGGCGCTATGCAGATTAAAAGCTTCATCGAGCGACCGGTCAATACTAGATAAAAATATGTTGCACAGCAACGGAGCAATACAGGATCCAATGCAAATGCCGCGTTTCTGCAGAAAAAGCTGCTTGTCGAAAGATATAAAAGTGCTACGTAGGTAGGCTTCTAACAGAGTTAAAAAGTCGTCTATCGTTACACCAGCCGCATTTTGAAAGGGTATGGCGCCACTTTCTTCTATGCAGGATCTCACCGCAAAGAAGAGTTCATCATGTGGAATTGAATAAAAAAGATCTTCCACATCTACTGAGAAGCCATTGTTGAGCGAGTGCTCATTATCTCTCAAGAACTGCACTATGTCTTTTGAACTGCTAGTGAAGAAGGGGTCCTTAATCTTAACGCACTTCAGCACCTTCTGTAAGTGCTTACTAAGTAAAAGCTGCCATGTGTCCCGTTCACTCACTATACTTCTAAAGGGTACTTCAACTTTGTGTGTTTTTGCGCTGAAGAATACGTTTAATGCCGTAGCTTTCATTTTTCTAATATCTGTTGCTAACTTTTGCAACTTGAGGTCTTTACATAGCTTGGAAACCTTACTCTTAACCTTTGATTCAGACTTCTTAATCTGAACAAAATTCTTTCTTATAGCCTCTGCTGCCTTCAAATTAAACATTTCTCGTGGGAGCACTACAAAACACCCTTCTTTGTCAGCTTCCAATATGACAATATTCTTTTCCCTACACAACGCTACTGTCTTTCGCATAACCTCAGTTTTATGACTCTGCCTGGTACCAGAAACACATTTTTTCAGGCTATCTACACCATCTAACAGACACCTCTCCTTATCCTCTGCAGAGGCTTTACTAGCCACATATCTGTTAAGTGCCGCTAGTTCATGCACAGGAACACTGGCATCGATGCAATACTTGGGTCCCTTGGAAAGAAGCGTTGCCGAGTCCTCCGGTAGGCTCACGTTTCCTAACATTACCACATTTGATGACTTCGTCGTTGATTTACTGTCCTTGTTAATTTTACAACATTGTCCAATGATTTGTTTCCACCAGTATTCCGTCATATGATGGATGATGCGTCTGGAGGTTCTTAACTTCTCTTCCGCTACCCATGAAACATCATTCTTCAGGTGCACAATGCGTAGCCAGTCGTGAAGTAAGCGTACTTGTCTCCACAATTCTGAACGCAGAATTTTGCACAGCCGGGCATTATGGCCCTTAGAAGAAGCAACATGGCCAAAGAGGGAACTTACTTCAGGTGGCGTAAGTCCTTTGCGTATGCAGAAACCGATGTATCTTGCACGGCAGGTAGTTGCAACAATGGAACTGACAATGATGTCGACGCTTGATAGGAAGCCCGGAGAAGACACACACGAAGAGAGGCCAGTTGCACTAGAAATATATTGTAATAATACTGATTGTTGGCCTAGTTGGTATTTACTTAATGGCATGATTTGGCCGCAAAAGAGACACACACAAGAAAAGGAACACTCAAACGACAAGCACAGGCGGCACTTCCAACTAAAGCAGACTAGGTGCAGACCCAGACTTAAGTACGAAAATATAGACATGCGCAGTCTTCATACAGCCTTACGCTATCCAACAATCAAACAATCTTGTCTCCGAAGCATACAACGTCACCGACGGTTCGCTGATACACCTTTCACCTTTCTTTTTAATGTAATAGGCTTCCATCAGCTCACGCGCAGTTTTGTACCTGCTTCTACCCAGAATCTTAAACTCATTAAAACGTGGTACACACCCACAGGCTTTACAGTGCATAGGCAAATGCGCCAAGCCATCGTTCATTAAATTTAATTCGTGCTCCCTAACTCGTTCATTGATGCAGCGCCCGGTAATCCCGATGTACGAGTTGCCACACGAAAAGGGAATCTCATAAACAACGCCTTTTGCACATCTCCCGTACATCGTGGCGTGTTTTTTGCCGCACCCTTGACGGCTCGCCTCCACCTCCCGAGCAGTTCTCGGGCACAGCTGAGCCAGCTTTATGGGCGCAGAGAAGGCGACAGGTACCCCATACCGGCCTGCTACCTTTTTCAGGTTGTGGGAGACCTTATGAACATAAGGAATCACTGCAGGTCTTACGGTTTCGGTTCTTTGTTCCCCCGTGGCAGCTCTAGTACCATCACCCTTAGCTTTCCGCAAAAGCGCTTCGGAGACAGCTGTCAATAGCGAGTCAGGGAAATTCGCAGCTAAAAGACGCTGGATCTGGTTTCCGAATGATGCCTGCGTCATGTGCGTGCACGATTTCTCGAGAGTAGATCCCAGGCAGAGCGTAGCTATACCACGCTTAACTATTTTCGATTGGCAAGAGTCATACGGCATTACACCTTTCTTGGCGCGAGGAAAATATTGCCAACACGTTTGCCCGTCATGGAAAGTTAAGCGGAGATCTAAAAATTGCAGGGTGTTACTTTGCGGCAGTTCTTGTGTAAAAACGAGTCCTTTTCCGTGAAGCCTAAAAATATTTAAAATGTCATCGCAGCGCGTCAAGGAGCCTTGTCTGTTAAAAAGAATTAAAAAGTCATCCATATACCTAAAAACTTTGGCAACGTTCAAGGCGCTATGCAGATTAAAAGCTTCATCGAGCGACCGGTCAATACTAGATAAAAATATGTTGCACAGCAACGGAGCAATACAGGATGGCAGCTTTTACTTAGTAAGCACTTACAGAAGGTGCTGAAGTGCGTTAAGATTAAGGACCCCTTCTTCACTAGCAGTTCAAAAGACATAGTGCAGTTCTTGAGAGATAATGAGCACTCGCTCAACAATGGCTTCTCAGTAGATGTGGAAGATCTTTTTTATTCAATTCCACATGATGAACTCTTCTTTGCGGTGAGATCCTGCATAGAAGAAAGTGGCGCCATACCCTTTCAAAATGCGGCTGGTGTAACGATAGACGACTTTTTAACTCTGTTAGAAGCCTACCTACGTAGCACTTTTATATCTTTCGACAAGCAGCTTTTTCTGCAGAAACGCGGCATTTGCATTGGATCCTGTATTGCTCCGTTGCTGTGCAACATATTTTTATCTAGTATTGACCGGTCGCTCGATGAAGCTTTTAATCTGCATAGCGCCTTGAACGTTGCCAAAGTTTTTAGGTATATGGATGACTTTTTAATTCTTTTTAACAGACAAGGCTCCTTGACGCGCTGCGATGACATTTTAAATATTTTTAGGCTTCACGGAAAAGGACTCGTTTTTACACAAGAACTGCCGCAAAGTAACACCCTGCAATTTTTAGATCTCCGCTTAACTTTCCATGACGGGCAAACGTGTTGGCAATATTTTCCTCGCGCCAAGAAAGGTGTAATGCCGTATGACTCTTGCCAATCGAAAATAGTTAAGCGTGGTATAGCTACGCTCTGCCTGGGATCTACTCTCGAGAAATCGTGCACGCACATGACGCAGGCATCATTCGGAAACCAGATCCAGCGTCTTTTAGCTGCGAATTTCCCTGACTCGCTATTGACAGCTGTCTCCGAAGCGCTTTTGCGGAAAGCTAAGGGTGATGGTACTAGAGCTGCCACGGGGGAACAAAGAACCGAAACCGTAAGACCTGCAGTGATTCCTTATGTTCATAAGGTCTCCCACAACCTGAAAAAGGTAGCAGGCCGGTATGGGGTACCTGTCGCCTTCTCTGCGCCCATAAAGCTGGCTCAGCTGTGCCCGAGAACTGCTCGGGAGGTGGAGGCGAGCCGTCAAGGGTGCGGCAAAAAACACGCCACGATGTACGGGAGATGTGCAAAAGGCGTTGTTTATGAGATTCCCTTTTCGTGTGGCAACTCGTACATCGGGATTACCGGGCGCTGCATCAATGAACGAGTTAGGGAGCACGAATTAAATTTAATGAACGATGGCTTGGCGCATTTGCCTATGCACTGTAAAGCCTGTGGGTGTGTACCACGTTTTAATGAGTTTAAGATTCTGGGTAGAAGCAGGTACAAAACTGCGCGTGAGCTGATGGAAGCCTATTACATTAAAAAGAAAGGTGAAAGGTGTATCAGCGAACCGTCGGTGACGTTGTATGCTTCGGAGACAAGATTGTTTGATTGTTGGATAGCGTAAGGCTGTATGAAGACTGCGCATGTCTATATTTTCGTACTTAAGTCTGGGTCTGCACCTAGTCTGCTTTAGTTGGAAGTGCCGCCTGTGCTTGTCGTTTGAGTGTTCCTTTTCTTGTGTGTGTCTCTTTTGCGGCCAAATCATGCCATTAAGTAAATACCAACTAGGCCAACAATCAGTATTATTACAATATATTTCTAGTGCAACTGGCCTCTCTTCGTGTGTGTCTTCTCCGGGCTTCCTATCAAGCGTCGACATCATTGTCAGTTCCATTGTTGCAACTACCTGCCGTGCAAGATACATCGGTTTCTGCATACGCAAAGGACTTACGCCACCTGAAGTAAGTTCCCTCTTTGGCCATGTTGCTTCTTCTAAGGGCCATAATGCCCGGCTGTGCAAAATTCTGCGTTCAGAATTGTGGAGACAAGTACGCTTACTTCACGACTGGCTACGCATTGTGCACCTGAAGAATGATGTTTCATGGGTAGCGGAAGAGAAGTTAAGAACCTCCAGACGCATCATCCATCATATGACGGAATACTGGTGGAAACAAATCATTGGACAATGTTGTAAAATTAACAAGGACAGTAAATCAACGACGAAGTCATCAAATGTGGTAATGTTAGGAAACGTGAGCCTACCGGAGGACTCGGCAACGCTTCTTTCCAAGGGACCCAAGTATTGCATCGATGCCAGTGTTCCTGTGCATGAACTAGCGGCACTTAACAGATATGTGGCTAGTAAAGCCTCTGCAGAGGATAAGGAGAGGTGTCTGTTAGATGGTGTAGATAGCCTGAAAAAATGTGTTTCTGGTACCAGGCAGAGTCATAAAACTGAGGTTATGCGAAAGACAGTAGCGTTGTGTAGGGAAAAGAATATTGTCATATTGGAAGCTGACAAAGAAGGGTGTTTTGTAGTGCTCCCACGAGAAATGTTTAATTTGAAGGCAGCAGAGGCTATAAGAAAGAATTTTGTTCAGATTAAGAAGTCTGAATCAAAGGTTAAGAGTAAGGTTTCCAAGCTATGTAAAGACCTCAAGTTGCAAAAGTTAGCAACAGATATTAGAAAAATGAAAGCTACGGCATTAAACGTATTCTTCAGCGCAAAAACACACAAAGTTGAAGTACCCTTTAGAAGTATAGTGAGTGAACGGGACACATGGCAGCTTTTACTTAGTAAGCACTTACAGAAGGTGCTGAAGTGCGTTAAGATTAAGGACCCCTTCTTCACTAGCAGTTCAAAAGACATAGTGCAGTTCTTGAGAGATAATGAGCACTCGCTCAACAATGGCTTCTCAGTAGATGTGGAAGATCTTTTTTATTCAATTCCACATGATGAACTCTTCTTTGCGGTGAGATCCTGCATAGAAGAAAGTGGCGCCATACCCTTTCAAAATGCGGCTGGTGTAACGATAGACGACTTTTTAACTCTGTTAGAAGCCTACCTACGTAGCACTTTTATATCTTTCGACAAGCAGCTTTTTCTGCAGAAACGCGGCATTTGCATTGGATCCTGTATTGCTCCGTTGCTGTGCAACATATTTTTTATCTAGTATTGACCGGTCGCTCGATGAAGCTTTTAATCTGCATAGCGCCTTGAACGTTGCCAAAGTTTTTAGGTATATGGATGACTTTTTAATTCTTTTTAACAGACAAGGCTCCTTGACGCGCTGCGATGACATTTTAAATATTTTTAGGCTTCACGGAAAAGGACTCGTTTTTACACAAGAACTGCCGCAAAGTAACACCCTGCAATTTTTAGATCTCCGCTTAACTTTCCATGACGGGCAAACGTGTTGGCAATATTTTCCTCGCGCCAAGAAAGGTGTAATGCCGTATGACTCTTGCCAATCGAAAATAGTTAAGCGTGGTATAGCTACGCTCTGCCTGGGATCTACTCTCGAGAAATCGTGCACGCACATGACGCAGGCATCATTCGGAAACCAGATCCAGCGTCTTTTAGCTGCGAATTTCCCTGACTCGCTATTGACAGCTGTCTCCGAAGCGCTTTTGCGGAAAGCTAAGGGTGATGGTACTAGAGCTGCCACGGGGGAACAAAGAACCGAAACCGTAAGACCTGCAGTGATTCCTTATGTTCATAAGGTCTCCCACAACCTGAAAAAGGTAGCAGGCCGGTATGGGGTACCTGTCGCCTTCTCTGCGCCCATAAAGCTGGCTCAGCTGTGCCCGAGAACTGCTCGGGAGGTGGAGGCGAGCCGTCAAGGGTGCGGCAAAAAACACGCCACGATGTACGGGAGATGTGCAAAAGGCGTTGTTTATGAGATTCCCTTTTCGTGTGGCAACTCGTACATCGGGATTACCGGGCGCTGCATCAATGAACGAGTTAGGGAGCACGAATTAAATTTAATGAACGATGGCTTGGCGCATTTGCCTATGCACTGTAAAGCCTGTGGGTGTGTACCACGTTTTAATGAGTTTAAGATTCTGGGTAGAAGCAGGTACAAAACTGCGCGTGAGCTGATGGAAGCCTATTACATTAAAAAGAAAGGTGAAAGGTGTATCAGCGAACCGTCGGTGACGTTGTATGCTTCGGAGACAAGATTGTTTGATTGTTGGATAGCGTAAGGCTGTATGAAGACTGCGCATGTCTATATTTTCGTACTTAAGTCTGGGTCTGCACCTAGTCTGCTTTAGTTGGAAGTGCCGCCTGTGCTTGTCGTTTGAGTGTTCCTTTTCTTGTGTGTGTCTCTTTTGCGGCCAAATCATGCCATTAAATCTTACCTATCGTATTCGTACTCGCAATAAAACAACACTCTCTCGTTAGATGACATCGTTTTTGGTGGTTTCACGACGCTACCTAGCTCAAACTAACCGAACCTTCGCACTTCTATCGTTAGAAAACGTTTTATTCGCTACTTTACAATGTTTTCTACAAGATTCCGACGGTTTCATGCGCTTTCACATTAGATATCGCAGTTCCCGACTTGTAATGCTGAAAAACACAGCATCTCACTAAGTGACATTGTTTAATGCGGTTTTAGCACGGTTCATATCCTAACCTAACCTAACCTTACCTAACCCAACCTAACCTAACCTAACCTAACCAAACCTTACCTAACATTCCTAATCTAACCTAACCTAACCTAACCTAACCAAACCTAACCTAACCTAACCTAACGTAACCTAACCTAACCTAACCTAACGACGTTTGCAAGCGCTTTCACATTAGATATCGCAGTTCCCGACTTGTAATGGTGAAAAACACTGCATCTCACTAAGTGACATTGTTTAATGCGGTTTTACGACGGTTCATATCTTAACCTAACCTAACATTCGCACTTGTATTAAAAAACGCTCTATTACACTGTTTCGTTCACAATTAGGTATTTGCATAACCTCACAGTTTTTCACCAACTTATTGCAGTACAGAACGCTGTATCTCGCTAAATGACATCGTTCTTTAAGGTTTCACGATGCTTGCATGCGCTTTAACGAGAATATCACAACATAGCAGTTTCGCACTTGTAACGGTACAACACGCAGTATTTGGCTTGTTCATGCCGTTTTGTGTGCTTTCACAACATTTCACCTATCGCAGTTTCGTACTCGCAATAAAACAACACTATCTCGTTAGATGACGTTGTTTTTGGTAGTTTCACGACGCTACCTAGCTTAAACTAACATAACTCAACCTAACATAACCTTCGCACTTCTATCGTTAGAAAACGTTTTACTCGCTACTTTACATTGCTTTCTACAACAATACGACGGTTTCAAGCGCTTTCACATTAGATATCACAGTTCCCAACTTGTAAAGGTGAAAAACACTGCATCTCACTAAGTGACATTGTTTAATGCGGTTTTACGACGGTTCATACCTTAGCCTAACCTAACCTAACCTAACCTAACCTAACCTAACCTTACCTAACCTAACCTAACCTAACCTAACCCAACCCAACCCAACCTAACCTAACCTAACCTAACCTAAACTAACCTAACCCAACCTAACCTAACCTAACCTAACCTAACCTAACCTAACCTAACCTAACCTAACCAAACCTAACCTAACGTAACCTAACCTAACCTAACCTAACCTAACCTAACCTAACCTAACGACGTTTGCAAGCGCTTTCACATTAGATATCGCAGTTCCCGACTTGTAATGGTGAAAAACACTGCATCTCACTAAGTGACATTGTTTAATGCGGTTTTACGACGGTTCATATCTTAACCTAACCTAACATTCGTACTTGCATTTAAAAACGCTCTATTACACTGTTTCGTTCAAAATTACGATATTTGCATAACCTCACAGTTTTTCACCAACTTATTGCAGTACAGAACGCTGTATCTCGCTAAATGACATTGTTCTTTAAGGTTTCACGATGCTTGCATGCGCTTTAACGAGAATATCACAATATAGCAGTTTCGCACTTGTAACGGTAGAACACGCAGTATTTGGCTTGTTCATGCCGTTTTGTGTGCTTTCACAACATTTCACCTATCGCAGTTTAATACTCGCAATAAAACAACACTATCTCTTTAGATGACGTCGTTTTTGGTAGTTTCACGACGCTACCTAGCCTAAACTAACCTAACCTAACCTAACCTAACCTTCGCACTTCTATCGTTAGAAAACGTTTTATTCGCTACTTTACAATGTTTTCTACAAGATTACGACGGTTTCATGCGCTTTCACATTAGATATCGCAGTTCCCAACTTGTAAAGGTGAAAAACACTGCATCTCACTAAGTGACATTGTTTAATGCGGTTTTACGACGGTTCATACCTTAACCTAACGTAACCTAACCTAACCTTACCTAACCTAACCTAACCTAACCTAACCCAACCCAACCCAACCTAACCTAACCTAACCTAACCTAAACTAACCTAACCCAACCTAACCTAACCTAACCTAACCCAACCCAACCCAACCCAACCTAACCTAACCTAAGCTAACCTAACCAAACCTAACCAAACCTAACCTAACCTAACTTAACCTAACCTAACGTAACCTAACCTAACCTATTCTTACGTAACCTAACCTTACCTGACCTAACCTAACCTAACGTAACCTAACCTAACCTAACAAACGTAACCTAACCTAACCTAACCCAACCTAACCCAAACCAACCCAACCCAACCCAACAACACCCAACCCAACCTAACCTAACCTAACCTAACCTTACCTAACCTAACCTAACGTAACCTAACCCAACCTAACCTAACCTAACCCAACCTAACCTAACCTAACCTAACGTAACCTAACCTAATCTAACCTAACCTAACCTAACCTAACCTAACCTAACCCAACCTAACCTAACCTAACCCAACTCAACCCAACCTAACCTAATCTAACCTAACCTAACCTAACCTAACCTAACCTAACCTAACAAAACCTAACCTAACCTAACCTAACCTAACCTAACGACGGTTGCAAGCGCTTTCACATTAGATATCGCAGTTCCCGACTTTTAATGGTGAAAAACACTGCATCTCACTAATTGACATTGTTTAATGCGGTTTTACGACGGTTCATATCTTAACCTAACCTAACATTCGTACTTGTATGGAAAAACGCTCTATTACACTGTTTCATTCACAATTACGATATTTGCATAACCTCACAGTTTTTCACCAACTTATTGCAGTACAGAACGCTGTATCTCGCTAAATGACATCGTTCTTCAAGGTTTCACGATGCTTGCATGCGCTTTAACAAGAATATCACATTATAGCAGTTTCGCACTTGTAACGATACAACACGCAGTATCTGGCTTGTTCAAGCCGTTTTGTGTACTTTCACAACATTTCACCTATTGCAGTTACGTACATGCAATAAAAGAACACTATCTCGTTAGATGACGTCCTTTTTGGTGGTCTCACGACGCTACATAGCTTAAACTAACATAACTCAAGCTAACCTTCGCACTTCTATCGTTAGAAAACGTTTTACTCGCAACTTTACAATGTTTTCTACAAGATTACGACGGTTTCATGCGCTTTCACATTAGATATCGTAGTTCCCGACTTGTAATGTTGAAAAACACTACATCTCACTAAGTGACATTGTTTAATGCGGTTTTACGACGGTTGATATCTCAACCTAACCTAACATTCGCACTTGTATCTAAATACGCTCAATTACACTGTTTCGTTCACAGTTACGATATTTGCTTGACCTCACAGTTTCTCACCAACTTATTACAGTTCAGAACGCTGTATCTCGCTAAATGACATCGTTCTTTAAGGTTTCACGATACTTGCATGCGCTTTAACGAGAATATCACATTAAAGCAGTTTCGCACTTGTAACGGTAGAACACGCAGTATTTGGCTTGTTCATGCCGTTTTGTGTGCTTTCACAACATTTCACCTATCGCAGTTTAATACTCGCTATAAAACAACACTATCTCGTTAGATGACGTCGTTTTTGGTAGTTTCACGACGCTACCTAGCTTAAACTAACCTAACCTAACCTAACCTTCGCACTTCTATCGTTAGAAAACGTTTTACTCGCAACTTTACAATGTTTTCTACAAGATTACGACGGTTTCATGCGCTTTCACATTAGATATCGTAGTTCCCGACTTGTAATGTTGAAAAACACTACATCTCACTAAGTGACATTGTTTAATGCGGTTTTACGACGGTTGATATCTCAACCTAACCTAACATTCGCACTTGTATCTAAATACGCTCAATTACACTGTTTCGTTCACAGTTACGATATTTGCTTGACCTCACAGTTTCTCACCAACTTATTGCAGTACAGAACGTTGTATCTCGCTAAATGACATTGTTCTTTAAGGTTTCACGATGCTTGCATGCGCTTTAACGAGAATATCACAATATAGCAGTTTCGCACTTGTAACGGTAGAACACGCAGTATTTGGCTTGTTCATGCCGTTTTGTGTGCTTTCACAACATTTCACCTATCGCAGTTTAATACTCGCTATAAAACAACACTATCTCGTTAGATGACGTCGTTTTTGGTAGTTTCACGACGCTACCTAGCTTAAACTAACCTAACCTAACCTAACCTTCGCACTTCTATCGTTAGAAAACGTTTTACTCGCAACTTTACAATGTTTTCTACAAGATTACGACGGTTTCATGCGCTTTCACATTAGATATCGTAGTTCCCGACTTGTAATGTTGAAAAACACTACATCTCACTAAGTGACATTGTTTAATGCGGTTTTACGACGGTTGATATGTCAACCTAACCTAACATTCGCACTTGTATCTAATGACGCTCAATTACACTGTTTCGTTCACAATTACGATATTTGCTTGACCTCACAGTTTCTCACCAGCTTATTACAGTACAGAACGCTGTATCTCGCTAAATGACATCGTTCTTTAAGGTTTCACGATACTTGCATGCGCTTTACCGAGAATGTCAAAACATAGCAGTTTCGCACTTGTAACGGTACAACACGCAGTATTTGGCTTGTTCATGCCGTTTTGTGTGCTTTCACATTTTACCTATCGCAGTTTCGTACTCGCAATAAAACAACACTATCTCGTTAGATGACGTCGTTTTTGGTGGTTTCACGACGTTACCTAGCTTAAACTAACATAACTCAACCTAACATAACCTTCGCACTTCTATCGTTAGAAAACGTTTTACTCGCTACTTTACATTGCTTTCTACAACATTACGAAGGTTTCAAGCGCTTTCACATTAGATATCGCAGTTCCCAACTTGTAAAGGTGAAAAACACTGCATCTCACGAAGTGACATTGTTTATTGCGGTTTTACGACGGTTCATACCTTAACCTAACGTAACCTAACCAAACCTAACCCAACCTAACCTAACATAACCTAACCTAACCTAACCTAACCTAACCTAACCAAACCTAACCTAACGTAACCTAACCTAACCTAACCTAACCTAACCTAACCTAACCTAACCTAACGACGTTTGCAAGCGCTTTCACATTAGATATCGCAGTTCCCGACTTGTAATGGTGAAAAACACTGCATCTCACTAAGTGACATTGTTTAATGCGGTTTTACGACGGTTCATATCTTAACCTAACCTAACATTCGTACTTGCATTTAAAAACGCTCTATTACACTGTTTCGTTCACAATTACGATATTTGCATAACCTCACAGTTTTTCACCAACTTATTGCAGTACAGAACGCTGTATCTCGCTAAATGACATTGTTCTTTAAGGTTTCACGATGCTTGCATGCGCTTTAACGAGAATATCACAATATAGCAGTTTCGCACTTGTAACGGTAGAACACGCAGTATTTGGCTTGTTCATGCCGTTTTGTGTGCTTTCACAACATTTCACCTATCGCAGTTTAATACTCGCAATAAAACAACACTATCTCTTTAGATGACGTCGTTTTTGGTAGTTTCACGACGCTACCTAGCCTAAACTAACCTAACCTAACCTAACCTAACCTTCGCACTTCTATCGTTAGAAAACGTTTTATTCGCTACTTTACAATGTTTTCTACAAGATTACGACGGTTTCATGCGCTTTCACATTAGATATCGCAGTTCCCAACTTGTAAAGGTGAAAAACACTGCATCTCACTAAGTGACATTGTTTAATGCGGTTTTACGACGGTTCATACCTTAACCTAACGTAACCTAACCTAACCTTACCTAACCTAACCTAACCTAACCTAACCCAACCCAACCCAACCTAACCTAACCTAACCTAACCTAAACTAACCTAACCCAACCTAACCTAACCTAACCTAACCCAACCCAACCCAACCCAACCTAACCTAACCTAAGCTAACCTAACCAAACCTAACCAAACCTAACCTAACCTAACTTAACCTAACCTAACGTAACCTAACCTAACCTAACCTATTCTTACGTAACCTAACCTTACCTGACCTAACCTAACCTAACGTAACCTAACCTAACCTAACATAACCTAACGTAACGTAACCTAACCTAACCCAACCTAACCCAAACCAACCCAACCCAACCCAACAACACCCAACCCAACCTAACCTAACCTAACCTAACCTTACCTAACCTAACCTAACGTAACCTAACCTAACCTAACCTAACCCAACCTAACCTAACCTAACCTAACGTAACCTAACCTAATCTAACCTAACCTAACCTAACCTAACCTAACCCAACCTAACCTAACCTAACCCAACTCAACCCAACCTAACCTAATCTAACCTAACCTAACCTAACCTAACCTAACCTAACAAAACATAACCTAACCTAACCTAACCTAACCTAACGACGGTTGCAAGCGCTTTCACATTAGATATCGCAGTTCCCGACTTTTAATGGTGAAAAACACTGCATCTCACTAATTGACATTGTTTAATGCGGTTTTACGACGGTTCATATCTTAACCTAACCTAACATTCGTACTTGTATGGAAAAACGCTCTATTACACTGTTTCATTCACAATTACGATATTTGCATAACCTCACAGTTTTTCACCAACTTATTGCAGTACAGAACGCTGTATCTCGCTAAATGACATCGTTCTTCAAGGTTTCACGATGCTTGCATGCGCTTTAACAAGAATATCACATCATAGCAGTTTCGCACTTGTAACGATACAACACGCAGTATCTGGCTTGTTCAAGCCGTTTTGTGTACTTTCACAACATTTCACCTATTGCAGTTACGTACATGCAATAAAAGAACACTATCTCGTTAGATGACGTCCTTTTTGGTGGTCTCACGACGCTACATAGCTTAAACTAACATAACTCAAGCTAACCTTCGCACTTCTATCGTTAGAAAACGTTTTACTCGCAACTTTACAATGTTTTCTACAAGATTACGACGGTTTCATGCGCTTTCACATTAGATATCGTAGTTCCCGACTTGTAATGTTGAAAAACACTACATCTCACTAAGTGACATTGTTTAATGCGGTTTTACGACGGTTGATATCTCAACCTAACCTAACATTCGCACTTGTATCTAAATACGCTCAATTACACTGTTTCGTTCACAGTTACGATATTTGCTTGACCTCACAGTTTCTCACCAACTTATTACAGTTCAGAACGCTGTATCTCGCTAAATGACATCGTTCTTTAAGGTTTCACGATACTTGCATGCGCTTTAACGAGAATATCACATTAAAGCAGTTTCGCACTTGTAACGGCACAAGACGCAGTATCTGGCTAGTTCATGCCATTTTGTGTGCTTTCCCAATATTTCACCTATCGCAGTTTCGTACTCGCAATAAAACAACACTATCTCGTTAGATGACATCGTTTTTGGTGGTTTCATGACGCTACCTAGCTCAAACTAACCGAACCTTCGCACTTCTATCGTTAGAAAACGTTTTATTCGCTACTTTACAATGTTTTCTACAAGATTACGACGGTTTCATGCGCTTTCACATTAGATATCGCAGTTCCCAACTTGTAAAGGTGAAAAACACTGCATCTCACTAAGTGACATTGTTTAATGCGGTTTTACGACGGTTCATATCTTAACCTAACCTAACATTCGCACTTGTATTAAAAAACGCTCTATTACACTGTTTCGTTCACAATTAGGATATTTGCATAACCTCACAGTTTTTCACCAACTTATTGCAGTACAGAACGCTGTATCTCGCTAAATGACATCGTTCTTTAAGGTTTCACGATGCTTGCATGCGCTTTAACGAGAATATCACAATATAGCAGTTTCGCACTTGTAACGGTAGAACACGCAGTATTTGGCTTGTTCATGCCGTTTTGTGTGCATTCACAACATTTCACCTATCGCAGTTTAATACTCGCAATAAAACAACACTATCTCGTTAGATGACGTCGCTTTTGGTAGTTTCACGACGCTATCTAGCTTAAAGTAACCTAACCTAACCTAACCTTCGCACTTTTATCGTTAGAAAACGTTTTACTCGCAACTTTACAATGTTTTCTACAAGATTACGACGGTTTCATGCGCTTTCGCATTAGATATCGCAGTTGCCAACTTGTAAAGGTGAAAAACACTGCATCTCACTAAGTGACATTGTTTAATGCGGTTTTACGACGGTTCATACCTTAACCTAACGTAACCTAACCTAACCTAACCTAACCTTACCTAACCTAACCTAACCTAACCCAACCCAACCCAACCTAACCTAACCTAACCTAACCTAAACTAACCTAACCTAACCTAACCCAACCTAACCTAACCTAACCTAACCCAACCTAACCCAATCCAACCCAACCTAACCTAACCTAAGCTAACCTAACCTAACCTAACCAAACCTAACCTAACCTAACTTAACCTAACCTAACGTAACCTAACCTAACCTAACCTATTCTAACGTAACCTAACCTTACCTGACCTAACCTAACCTAACGTAACCTAACCTAACCAAACATAACCTAACGTAACCTAACCTAACCTAACCTAACCTAACGTAACCTAACCTAACCTAACCCAACCTAACCCAACCCAACCCAACCCAACAACACCCAACCCAACCTAACCTAACCTAACCTAACCTTACCTAACCTAACCAAATTATCCTTACCTAACCTAACCTAACCTAACGTAACCTAACCTAACCTAACCTAACGTAACCTAACCTAACCTAACGTAACCTAACCTAACCTAACCTAACCCAACCTAACCTAACCTAACCTAACCTAACCCAACTCAACCCAACCTAACCATATCTACCCTAACCTAACCTAACCTAACCTAACCAAACCTAACCTAACCTAACCTAACCTAACGACGGTTGCAAGCGCTTTCACATTAGATATCGCAGTTCCCCACTTTTAATGGTGAAAAACACTGCATCTCACTAATTGACATTGTTTAATGCGGTTTTACGACGGTTCATATCTTAACCTAACCTAACATTCGCACTTGTATCTAAAAACGCTCTATTACACTGTTTTGTTCACAATTACGATATTTGCATAACCTCAGTTTTTCACCAACTTATTGCAGTACAGAACGCTGTATCTCGCTAAATGACATTGTTCTTTTAAGGTTTCACGATGCTTGCATGCGCTTTAACGAGAATATCACAATATAGCAGTTTCGCACTTGTAACAGTAGAACACGCAGTATTTGGCTTGTTCATTCCGTTTTGTGTGCTTTCACAACATTTCACCTATCGCAGTTTAATACTCGCAATAAAACAACACTATCTCGTTAGATGACGTCGTTTTTGGTAGTTTCACGACGCTACCTAGCTTAACCTAACCTAACCTAACCTAACCTTCGCACTTCTATCGTTAGAAAACGTTTTATTCGCAACTTTACAATGTTTTCTACAAGATTACGACGGTTTCATGCGCTTTCACATTAGATATCGTAGTTCCCGACTTGTAATGTTGAAAAACACTACATCTCACTAAGTGAGATTGTTTATTGCGGTTTTACGACGGTTGATATGTCAACCTAACCTAACATTCGCACTTGTATCTAAAGACGCTCAATTACACTGTTTCGTTCACAATTACGATATTTGCTTGACCTCACAGTTTCTCACCAACTTATTACAGTACAGAACGCTGTATCTCGCTAAATGACATCGTTCTTTAAGGTTTCACGATACTTGCATTCGCTTTACCGAGAATGTCACAACATAGCAGTTTCGCACTTGTAACGGTACAACACGCAGTATTTGGCTTGTTCATGCCGTTTTGTGTGCTTTCACAACATTTTACCTATCGCAGTTTCGTACTCGCAATAAAACAACACTATCTCGTTAGATGACGTCGTTTTTGGTGGTTTCACGACGCTACCTAGCTTAAACTAACATAACTCAACCTAACATAACCTTCGCACTTCTATCGTTAAAAAACGTTTTACTCGCTACTTTACATTGCTTTCTACAACATTACGACGGTTTCAAGCGCTTTCACATTAGACATCGCAGTTCCCAACTTGTAAAGGTGAAAACCACTGCATCTCACTAAGTGACATTGTTTAATGCGGTTTTACGACGGTTCATACCTTAACCTAACGTACCTAACCTAACCTAACCCAACCTAACCTAACCTAACCTAACCTAACCTAACCTAACCTAACCAAACCTAACCTAACCTAACCTAACCTAACCTAACCTAACGACGTTTGCAAGCGCTTTCACATTAGATATCGCAGTTCCCGACTTGTAATGGTGAAAAACACTGCATCTCACTAAGTGACATTGTTTAATGCGGTTTTACGACGGTTCATATCTTAACCTAACCTAACATTCGTACTTGTATTGAAAAACGCTCTATTACACTGTTTCGTTCACAATTACGATATTTGCTTGACCTCACAGTTTCTCACCAACTTATTGCAGTACAGAACGCTGTACCTCGCTAAATGACATCGTTCTTTAAGGTTTCACGATGCTTGCATGCGCTTTAAAGAGAATATCACATTATAGCAGTTTCGCACTTGTAACGGTACAACACGCAGTATCTGGCTTGTTCAAGCCGTTTTGTGTACTTTCACAACATTTCACCTATTGCAGTTTCGTACATGCAATAAAACAACACTATCTCGTTAGATGACGTCCTTTTTGGTGGTCTCACGACGCTACATAGCTTAAACTAACATAACTCAAGCTAACCTTCGCACTTCTATCGTTAGAAAACGTTTTACTCGCCACTTTACAATGTTTTCTATAAGATTACGACGGTTTCATGCGCTTTCACATTAGATATTGTAGTTCCCGACTTGTAATGTTGGAAAACACTACATCTCACTAAGTGACATTGTTTAATGCGGTTTTACGACGGTTGATATCTCAACCTAACCTAACATTCGCACTTGTATCTAAATACGCTCAATTACACTGTTTCGTTCACAATTACGATATTTGCTTGACCTCACAGTTTCTCACCAACTTATTACAGTACAGAACGCTGTATCTCGCTAAATGACATCGTTCTTTAAGGTTTCACGATACTTGCATGCGCTTTAACGAGAATAACACATTAAAGCAGTTTCGCACTTGTAACGGCACAAGACGCAGTATCTGGCTAGTTCATGCCATTTTGTGTGCTTTCCCAATATCTTACCTATCGTATTCGTACTCGCAATAAAACAACACTCTCTCGTTAGATGACATCGTTTTTGGTGGTTTCACGACGCTACCTAGCTCAAACTAACCGAACCTTCGCACTTCTATCGTTAGAAAACGTTTTATTCGCTACTTTACAATGTTTTCTACAAGATTCCGACGGTTTCATGCGCTTTCACATTAGATATCGCAGTTCCCGACTTGTAATGCTGAAAAACACAGCATCTCACTAAGTGACATTGTTTAATGCGGTTTTAGCACGGTTCATATCCTAACCTAACCTAACCTTACCTAACCCAACCTAACCTAACCTAACCTAACCAAACCTTACCTAACATTCCTAATCTAACCTAACCTAACCTAACCTAACCAAACCTAACCTAACCTAACCTAACGTAACCTAACCTAACCTAACCTAACGACGTTTGCAAGCGCTTTCACATTAGATATCGCAGTTCCCGACTTGTAATGGTGAAAAACACTGCATCTCACTAAGTGACATTGTTTAATGCGGTTTTACGACGGTTCATATCTTAACCTAACCTAACATTCGCACTTGTATTAAAAAACGCTCTATTACACTGTTTCGTTCACAATTAGGTATTTGCATAACCTCACAGTTTTTCACCAACTTATTGCAGTACAGAACGCTGTATCTCGCTAAATGACATCGTTCTTTAAGGTTTCACGATGCTTGCATGCGCTTTAACGAGAATATCACAACATAGCAGTTTCGCACTTGTAACGGTACAACACGCAGTATTTGGCTTGTTCATGCCGTTTTGTGTGCTTTCACAACATTTCACCTATCGCAGTTTCGTACTCGCAATAAAACAACACTATCTCGTTAGATGACGTTGTTTTTGGTAGTTTCACGACGCTACCTAGCTTAAACTAACATAACTCAACCTAACATAACCTTCGCACTTCTATCGTTAGAAAACGTTTTACTCGCTACTTTACATTGCTTTCTACAACAATACGACGGTTTCAAGCGCTTTCACATTAGATATCACAGTTCCCAACTTGTAAAGGTGAAAAACACTGCATCTCACTAAGTGACATTGTTTAATGCGGTTTTACGACGGTTCATACCTTAACCTAACCTAACCTAACCTAACCTAACCTAACCTAACCTTACCTAACCTAACCTAACCTAACCTAACCCAACCCAACCCAACCTAACCTAACCTAACCTAACCTAAACTAACCTAACCCAACCTAACCTAACCTAACCTAACCTAACCTAACCCAACCCAACCCAACCCAACCTAACCTAACCTAAGCTAACCTAACCTAACCTAACCTAACCTTACCTAACCTAACCAAATTATCCTTACCTAACCTAACCTAACCTAACGTAACCTAACCTAACCTAACCTAACCTAACCCAACCTAACCTAACCTAACCTAACCTAACCCAACTCAACCCAACCTAACCTAATCTAACCTAACCTAACCTAACCTAACCTAACAAAACCTAACCTAACCTAACCTAACCTAACGACGATTGCAAGCGCTTTCACATTAGATATCGCAGTTCCCGACTTTTAATGGTGAAAAACACTGCATCTCACTAATTGACAATGTTTAATGCGGTTTTACGACGCTTCATATCTTAACCTAAGCTAACATTCGCACTTGTATCTAAAAACGCTCTATTACACTGTTTTGTTCACAATTACCATATTTGCATAACCTCACAGTTTTTCACCAACTTATTGCAGTACAGAACGCTGTATCTCGCTAAATGACATTGTTCTTTTAAGGTTTCACGATGCTTGCATGCGCTTTAACGAGAATATCACAATATAGCAGTTTCGCACTTGTAACGGTAGAACACGCAGTATTTGGCTTGTTCATTCCGTTTTTTGTGCTTTCACAACATTTCACCTATCGCAGTTTAATACTCGCAATAAAACAACACTATCTCGTTAGATGACGTCGTTTTTGGTAGTTTCACGACGCTACCTAGCTTAACCTAACCTAACCTAACCTAACCTTCGCACTTCTATCGTTAGAAAACGTTTTATTCGCAACTTTACAATGTTTTCTACAAGATTACGAGGGTTTCAAGCGCTTTCACATTAGATATCGCAGTTCCCAACTTGTAAAGGTGAAAAACACTGCATCTCACGAAGTGACATTGTTTAATGCGGTTTTACGACGGTTGATATGTCAACCTAACCTAACATTCGCACTTGTATCTAAAGACGCTCAATTACACTGTTTCGTTCACAATTACGATATTTGCTTGACCTCACAGTTTCTCACCAACTTATTACAGTACAGAACGCTGTATCTCGCTAAATGACATCGTTCTTTAAGGTTTCACGATACTTGCATGCGCTTTACCGAGAATGTCAAAACATAGCAGTTTCGCACTTGTAACGGTACAACACGCAGTATTTGGCTTGTTCATGCCGTTTTGTGTGCTTTCACATTTTACCTATCGCAGTTTCGTACTCGCAATAAAACAACACTATCTCGTTAGATGACGTCGTTTTTGGTGGTTTCACGACGCTACCTAGCTTAAACTAACATAACTCAACCTAACATAACCTTCGCACTTCTATCGTTAGAAAACGTTTTACTCGCTACTTTACATTGCTTTCTACAACATTACGACGGTTTCAAGCGCTTTCACATTAGATATCGCAGTTCCCAACTTGTAAAGGTGAAAAAAACTGCATCTCACGAAGTGACATTGTTTATTGCGGTTTTACGACGGTTCATACCTTAACCTAACGTAACCTAACCTAACCTAACCCAACCTAACCTAACATAACCTAACCTAACCTAACCTAACCTAACGTAACCTAACCTAACCTAACCTAACCTAACCTAACGACGTTTGCAAGCGCTTTCACATTAGATATCCCAGTTCCCGACTTGTAATGGTGAAAAACACTGCATCTCACTAAGTGACATTGTTTAATGCGGTTTTACGACGGTTCATATCTTAACCTAACCTAACATTCGTACTTGTATTGAAAAACGCTCTATTACACTGTTTCGTTCACAATTACGATATTTGCATAACCTCACAGTTTTTCACCAACTTATTGCAGTACAGAACGCTGTATCTCGCTAAATGACATTGTTCTTTAAGGTTTCACGATGCTTGCATGCGCTTTAACGAGAATATCACAATATAGCAGTTTCGCACTTGTAACGGTAGAACACGCAGTATTTGGCTTGTTCATGCCGTTTTGTGTGCTTTCACAACATTTCACCTATCGCAGTTTAATACTCGCAATAAAACAACACTATCTCTTTAGATGACGTCGTTTTTGGTAGTTTCACGACGCTACCTAGCCTAAACTAACCTAACCTAACCTAACCTAACCTTCGCACTTCTATCGTTAGAAAACGTTTTATTCGCTACTTTACAATGTTTTCTACAAGATTACGACGGTTTCATGCGCTTTCACATTAGATATCGCAGTTCCCAACTTGTAAAGGTGAAAAACACTGCATCTCACTAAGTGACATTGTTTAATGCGGTTTTACGACGGTTCATACCTTAACCTAACGTAACCTAACCTAACCTAACCTAACCTTACCTAACCTAACCTAACCTAACCTAACCCAACCCAACCCAACCTAACCTAACCTAACCTAACCTAAACTAACCTAACCCAACCTAACCTAACCTAACCTAACCTAACCCAACCCAACCCAACCCAACCTAACCTAACCTAAGCTAACCTAACCAAACCTAACCAAACCTAACCTAACCTAACGTAACCTAACCTAACCTAACCTATTCTAACGTAACCTAACCTTACCTGACCTAACCTAACCTAACGTAACCTAACCTAACCTAACATAACCTAACCTAACCTAACCTAACCTAACCTAACCTAACCTAACCTAACCTAACCCAACCTAACCCAAACCAACCCAACCCAACCCAACAACACCCAACTCAACCTAACCTAACCTAACCTAACCTTACCTAACCTAACCAAATTATCCTTACCTAAGCTAACCTAACCTAACGTAACCTAACCTAACCTAACCTAACGTAACCTAACCTAACCTAACGTAACCTAACCTAACCTAACCTAACCCAACCTAACCTAACCTAACCTAACCCAACTCAACCCAACCTAACCTAATCTAACCTAACCTAACCTAACCTAACCTAACAAAACCTAACCTAACCTAACCTAACCTAACGACGGTTGCAAGCGCTTTCACATTAGATATCGCAGTTCCCGACTTTTAATGGTGAAAAACACTGCATCTCACTAATTGACATTGTTTAATGCGGTTTTACGACGGTTCATATCTTAACCTAACCTAACATTCGTACTTGTATGGAAAAACGCTTTATTACACTGTTTCGTTCACAATTACGATATTCGCATAACCACACAGTTTTTCACCAACTTATTGCAGTACAGAACGCTGTATCTCGCTAAATGACATCGTTTTTTAAGGTTTCACGATGCTTGCATGCGCTTTTACAAGAATATCACATTATAGCAGTTTCGCACTTGTAACGGTACAACACGCAGTATCTGGCTTGTTCAAGCCGTTTTGTGTACTTTCACAACATTTCACCTATTGCAGTTACGTACATGCAATAAAAGAACACTATCTCGTTAGATGACGTCCTTTTTGGTGGTCTCACGACGCTACATAGCTTAAACTAACATAACTCAAGCTAACCTTCGCACTTCTATCGTTAGAAAACGTTTTACTCGCAACTTTACAATGTTTTCTACAAGATTACGACGGTTTCATGCGCTTTCACATTAGATATCGCAGTTCCCAACTTGTAAAGGTGAAAAACACTGCATCTCACTAAGTGACATTGTTTAATGCGGTTTTACGACGGTTCATATCTTAACCTAACCTAACATTCGCACTTGTATTAAAAAACGCTCTATTACACTGTTTCGTTCACAATTAGGATATTTGCATAACCTCACAGTTTTTCACCAACTTATTGCAGTACAGAACGCTGTATCTCGCTAAATGACATCGTTCTTTAAGGTTTCACGATGCTTGCATGCGCTTTAACGAGAATATCACAATATAGCAGTTTCGCACTTGTAACGGTAGAACACGCAGTATTTGGCTTGTTCATGCCGTTTTGTGTGCATTCACAACATTTCACCTATCGCAGTTTAATACTCGCAATAAAACAACACTATCTCGTTAGATGACGTCGCTTTTGGTAGTTTCACGACGCTACCTAGCTTAAAGTAACCTAACCTAACCTAACCTTCGCACTTCTATCGTTAGAAAACGTTTTACTCGCAACTTTACAATGTTTTCTACAAGATTACGACGGTTTCATGCGCTTTCACATTAGATATCGCAGTTCCCAACTTGTAAAGGTGAAAAACACTGCATCTCACTAAGTGACATTGTTTAATGCGGTTTTACGACGGTTCATACCTTAACCTAACGTAACCTAACCTAACCTAACCTAACCTTACCTAACCTAACCTAACCTAACCCAACCCAACCCAACCTAACCTAACCTAACCTAACCTAAACTAACCTAACCTAACCCAACCTAACCTAACCTAACCTAACCTAACCCAACCTAACCCAATCCAACCCAACCTAACCTAACCTAAGCTAACCTAACCTAACCTAACCAAACCTAACCTAACCTAACTTAACCTAACCTAACGTAACCTAACCTAACCTAACCTATTCTAACGTAACCTAACCTTACCTGACCTAACCTAACCTAACGTAACCTAACCTAACCAAACATAACCTAACGTAACCTAACCTAACCTAAGCTAACCTAAGGTAACCTAACCTAACCTAACCCAACCTAACCCAACCCAACCCAACCCAACCCAACAACACCCAACCCAACCTAACCTAACCTAACCTAACCTTACCTAACCTAACCAAATTATCCTTACCTAACCTAACCTAACCTAACGTAACCTAACCTAACCTAACCTAACCTAACCTAACCTAACGACGGTTGCAAGCGCTTTCACATTAGATATCGCAGTTCCCCACTTTTAATGGTGAAAAACACTGCATCTCACTAATTGACATTGTTTAATGCGGTTTTACGACGGTTCATATCTTAAACTAACCTAACATTCGCACTTGTATCTAAAAACGCTCTATTACACTGTTTTGTTCACAATTACGATATTTGCATAACCTCAGTTTTTCACCAACTTATTGCAGTACAGAACGCTGTATCTCGCTAAATGACATTGTTCTTTTAAGGTTTCACGATGCTTGCATGCGCTTTAACGAGAATATCACAATATAGCAGTTTCGCACTTGTAACAGTAGAACACGCAGTATTTGGCTTGTTCATTCCGTTTTGTGTGCTTTCACATTTCACCTATCGCAGTTTAATACTCCCAATAAAACAACACTATCTCGTTAGATGACGTCGTTTTTGGTAGTTTCACGACGCTACCTAGCTTAACCTAACCTAACCTAACCTAACCTTCGCACTTCTATCGTTAGAAAACGTTTTATTCGCAACTTTACAATGTTTTCTACAAGATTACGACGGTTTCATGCGCTTTCACATTAGATATCGTAGTTCCCGACTTGTAATGTTGAAAAACACTACATCTCACTAAGTGAGATTGTTTATTGCGGTTTTACGACGGTTGATATGTCAACCTAACCTAACATTCGCACTTGTATCTAAAGACGCTCAATTACACTGTTTCGTTCACAATTACGATATTTGCTTGACCTCACAGTTTCTCACCAACTTATTACAGTACAGAACGCTGTATCTCGCTAAATGACATCGTTCTTTAAGGTTTCACGATACTTGCATTCGCTTTACCGAGAATGTCACAACATAGCAGTTTCGCACTTGTAACGGTACAACACGCAGTATTTGGCTTGTTCATGCCGTTTTGTGTGCTTTCACAACATTTTACCTATCGCAGTTTCGTACTCGCAATAAAACAACACTATCTCGTTAGATGACGTCGTTTTTGGTGGTTTCACGACGCTACCTAGCTTAAACTAACATAACTCAACCTAACATAACCTTCGCACTTCTATCGTTAAAAAAACGTTTTACTCGCTACTTTACATTGCTTTCTACAACATTACGACGGTTTCAAGCGCTTTCGCATTAGACATCGCAGTTCCCAACTTGTAAAGGTGAAAACCACTGCATCTCACTAAGTGACATTGTTTAATGCGGTTTTACGACGGTTCATACCTTAACCTAACGTACCTAACCTAACCTAACCCAACCTAACCTAACCTAACCTAACCTAACCTAACCAAACCTAACCTAACGTAACCTAACCTAACCTACCCTAACCTAACCTAACCTAACGACGTTTGCAAGCGCTTTCACATTAGATATCGCAGTTCCCGACTTGTAATGGTGAAAAACACTGCATCTCACTAAGTGACATTGTTTAATGCGGTTTTACGACGGTTCATATCTTAACCTAACCTAACATTCGTACTTGTATTGAAAAACGCTCTATTACACTGTTTCGTTCACAATTACGATATTTGCTTGACCTCACAGTTTCTCACCAACTTATTGCAGTACAGAACGCTGTACCTCGCTAAATGACATCGTTCTTTAAGGTTTCACGATGCTTGCATGCGCTTTAAAGAGAATATCACATTATAGCAGTTTCGCACTTGTAACGGTACAACACGCAGTATCTGGCTTGTTCAAGCCGTTTTGTGTACTTTCACAACATTTCACCTATTGCAGTTTCGTACATGCAATAAAACAACACTATCTCGTTAGATGACGTCCTTTTTGGTGGTCTCACGACGCTACATAGCTTAAACATAACTCAAGCTAACCTTCGCACTTCTATCGTTAGAAAACGTTTTACTCGCAACTTTACAATGTTTTCTATAAGATTACGACGGTTTCATGCGCTTTCACATTAGATATTGTAGTTCCCGACTTGTAATGTTGGAAAACACTACATCTCACTAAGTGACATTGTTTAATGCGGTTTTACGACGGTTGATATCTCAACCTAACCTAACATTCGCACTTGTATCTAAATACGCTCAATTACACTGTTTCGTTCACAATTACGATATTTGCCTGACCTCACAGTTTCTCACCAACTTATTACAGTACAGAACGCTGTATCTCGCTAAATGACATCGTTCTTTAAGGTTTCACGATACTTGCATGCGCTTTAACGAGAATAACACATTAAAGCAGTTTCGCACTTGTAACGGCACAAGACGCAGTATCTGGCTAGTTCATGCCATTTTGTGTGCTTTCCCAATATCTTACCTATCGCAGTTTCGTACTCGCAATAAAACAACACTCTCTCGTTAGATGACATCGTTTTTGGTGGTTTCACGACGCTACCTAGCTCAAACTAACCGAACCTTCGCACTTCTATCGTTAGAAAACGTTTTATTCGCTACTTTACAATGTTTTCTACAAGATTACGACGGTTTCATGCGCTTTCACATTAGATATCGCAGTTCCCGACTTGTAATGGTGAAAAACACACCATCTCACTAAGTGACATTGTTTAATGCGGTTTTAGCACGGTTCATATCCTAACCTAACCTAACCTTACCTAACCCAACCTAACCTAACCTAACCTAACCAAACCTTACCTAACATTCCTAACCTAACCTAACCTAACCTAACCTAACCAAACCTAACCTAACCTAACCTAACGTAACCTAACCTAACCTAACCTAACGACGTTTGCAAGCGCTTTCACATTAGATATCGCAGTTCCCGACTTGTAATGGTGAAAAACACTGCATCTCACTAAGTGACATTGTTTAATGCGGTTTTACGACGGTTCATATCTTAACCTAACCTAACATTCGCACTTGTATTAAAAAACGCTCTATTACACTGTTTCGTTCACAATTAGGTATTTGCATAACCTCACAGTTTTTCACCAACTTATTGCAGTACAGAACGCTGTATCTCGCTAAATGACATCGTTCTTTAAGGTTTCACGATGCTTGCATGCGCTTTAACGAGAATATCACAACATAGCAGTTTCGCACTTGTAACGGTACAACACGCAGTATTTGGCTTGTTCATGCCGTTTTGTCTGCTTTCACAACATTTCACCTATCGCAGTTTCGTACTCGCAATAAAACAACACTATCTCGTTAGATGACGTTGTTTTTTGGTAGTTTCACGACGCTACCTAGCTTAAACTAACATAACTCAACCTAACATAACCTTCGCACTTCTATCGTTAGAAAACGTTTTACTCGCTACTTTACATTGCTTTCTACAACAATACGACGGTTTCAAGCGCTTTCACATTAGATATCACAGTTCCCAACTTGTAAAGGTGAAAAACACTGCATCTCACTAAGTGACATTGTTTAATGCGGTTTTACGACGGTTCATACCTTAACCTAACCTAACCTAACCTAACCTAACCTTACCTAACCTAACCTAACCTAACCTAACCCAACCCAACCCAACCTAACCTAACCTAACCTAACCTAAACTAACCTAACCCAACCTAACCTAACCTAACCTAACCCAACCCAACCCAACCCAACCCAACCTAACCTAACCTAAGCTAACCTAACCTAACCTAACCTAACCTAACCTAACCTTACCTAACCTAACCAAATTATCCTTACCTAACCTAACCTAACCTAACGTAACCTAACCTAACCTAACCTAACCTAACCCAACCTAACCTAACCTAACCTAACCTAACCCAACTCAACCCAACCTAACCTAATCTAACCTAACCTAACCTAACCTAACCTAACAAAACCTAACCTAACCTAACCTAACCTAACGACGATTGCAAGCGCTTTCACATTAGATATCGCAGTTCCCGACTTTTAATGGTGAAAAACACTGCATCTCACTAATTGACAATGTTTAATGCGGTTTTACGACGGTTCATATCTTAACCTAAGCTAACATTCGCACTTGTATCTAAAAACGCTCTATTACACTGTTTTGTTCACAATTACCATATTTGCATAACCTCACAGTTTTTCTCCAACTTATTGCAGTACAGAACGCTGTATCTCGCTAAATGACATTGTTCTTTTAAGGTTTCACGATGCTTGCATGCGCTTTAACGAGAATATCACAATATAGCAGTTTCGCACTTGTAACGGTAGAACACGCAGTATTTGGCTTGTTCATTCCGTTTTGTGTGCTTTCACAACATTTCACCTATCGCAGTTTAATACTCGCAATAAAACAACACTATCTCGTTAGATGACGTCGTTTTTGGTAGTTTCACGACGCTACCTAGCTTAACCTAACCTAACCTAACCTAACCTTCGCACTTCTATCGTTAGAAAACGTTTTATTCGCAACTTTACAATGTTTTCTACAAGATTACGAGGGTTTCAAGCGCTTTCACATTAGATATCGCAGTTCCCAACTTGTAAAGGTGAAAAACACTGCATCTCACGAAGTGACATTGTTTAATGCGGTTTTACGACGGTTGATATGTCAACCTAACCTAACATTCGCACTTGTATCTAAAGACGCTCAATTACACTGTTTCGTTCACAATTACGATATTTGCTTGACCTCACAGTTTCTCACCAACTTATTACAGTACAGAACGCTGTATCTCGCTAAATGACATCGTTCTTTAAGGTTTCACGATACTTGCATGTGCTTTACCGAGAATGTCAAAACATAGCAGTTTCGCACTTGTAACGGTACAACACGCAGTATTTGGCTTGTTCATGCCGTTTTGTGTGCTTTCACATTTTACCTATCGCAGTTTCGTACTCGCAATAAAACAACACTATCTCGTTAGATGACGTCGTTTTTGGTGGTTTCACGACGCTACCTAGCTTAAACTAACATAACTCAACCTAACATAACCTTCGCACTTCTATCGTTAGAAAACGTTTTACTCGCTACTTTACATTGCTTTCTACAACATTACGACGGTTTCAAGCGCTTTCACATTAGATATCCCAGTTCCCGACTTGTAATGGTGAAAAACACTGCATCTCACTAAGTGACATTGTTTAATGCGGTTTTACGACGGTTCATATCTTAACCTAACCTAACATTCGTACTTGTATTGAAAAACGCTCTATTACACTGTTTCGTTCACAATTACGATATTTGCATAACCTCACAGTTTTTCACCAACTTATTGCAGTACAGAACGCTGTATCTCGCTAAATGACATTGTTCTTTAAGGTTTCACGATGCTTGCATGCGCTTTAACGAGAATATCACAATATAGCAGTTTCGCACTTGTAACGGTAGAACACGCAGTATTTGGCTTGTTCATGCCGTTTTGTGTGCTTTCACAACATTTCACCTATCGCAGTTTAATACTCGCAATAAAACAACACTATCTCTTTAGATGACGTCGTTTTTGGTAGTTTCACGACGCTACCTAGCCTAAACTAACCTAACCTAACCTAACCTAACCTTCGCACTTCTATCGTTAGAAAACGTTTTATTCGCTACTTTACAATGTTTTCTACAAGATTACGACGGTTTCATGCGCTTTCACATTAGATATCGCAGTTCCCAACTTGTAAAGGTGAAAAACACTGCATCTCACTAAGTGACATTGTTTAATGCGGTTTTACGACGGTTCATACCTTAACCTAACGTAACCTAACCTAACCTAACCTAACCTTACCTAACCTAACCTAACCTAACCTAACCCAACCCAACCCAACCTAACCTAACCTAACCTAACCTAAACTAACCTAACCCAACCTAACCTAACCTAACCCAACCCAACCCAACCCAACCTAACCTAACCTAAGTTAACCTAACCAAACCTAACCAAACCTAACCTAACCTAACGTAACCTAACCTAACCTAACCTATTCTAACGTAACCTAACCTTACCTGACCTAACCTAACCTAACGTAACCTAACCTAACCTAACATAACCTAACGTAACCTAACCTAACCTAACCCAACCTAACCCAAACCAACCCAACCCAACCCAACAACACCCAACTCAACCTAACCTAACCTAACCTAACCTTACCTAACCTAACCAAATTATCCTTACCTAACCTAACCTAACCTAACGTAACCTAACCTAACCTAACCTAACGTAACCTAACCTAACCTAACGTAACCTAACCTAACCTAACCTAACCCAACCTAACCTAACCTAACCTAACCTAACCCAACTCAACCCAACCTAACCTAATCTAACCTAACCTAACCTAACCTAACCTAACAAAACCTAACCTAACCTAACCTAACCTAACCTAACGACGGTTGCAAGCGCTTTCACATTAGATATCGCAGTTCCCGACTTTTAATGGTGAAAAACACTGCATCTCACTAATTGACATTGTTTAATGCGGTTTTACGACGGTTCATATCTTAACCTAACCTAACATTCGTACTTGTATGGAAAAACGCTTTATTACACTGTTTCGTTCACAATTACGATATTTGCATAACCTCACAGTTTTTCACCAACTTATTGCAGTACAGAACGCTGTATCTCTCTAAATGACATCGTTTTTCAAGGTTTCACGATGCTTGCATGCGCTTTTACAAGAATATCACATTATAGCAGTTTCGCACTTGTAACGGTACAACACGCAGTATCTGGCTTGTTCAAGCCGTTTTGTGTACTTTCACAACATTTCACCTATTGCAGTTACGTACATGCAATAAAAGAACACTATCTCGTTAGATGACGTCCTTTTTGGTGGTCTCACGACGCTACATAGCTTAAACTAACATAACTCAAGCTAACCTTCGCACTTCTATCGTTAGAAAACGTTTTACTCGCAACTTTACAATGTTTTCTACAAGATTACGACGGTTTCATGCGCTTTCACATTAGATATCGTAGCTCCCGACTTGTAATGTTGAAAAACACTACATCTCACTAAGTGACATTGTTTAATGCGGTTTTACGACGGTTGATATCTCAACCTAACCTAACATTCGCACTTGTATCTAAATACGCTCAATTACACTGTTTCGTTCACAGTTACGATATTTGCTTGACCTCACAGTTTCTCACCAACTTATTACAGTTCAGAACGCTGTATCTCGCTAAATGACATCGTTCTTTAAGGTTTCACGATACTTGCATGCGCTTTAACGAGAATATCACATTAATGCAGTTTCGCATTTGTAACGGCACAAGACGCAGTATCTGGCTAGTTCATGCCATTTTGTGTGCTTTCCCAATATTTCACCTATCGCAGTTTCGTACTCGCAATAAAACAACACTATCTCGTTAGATGACATCGTTTTTGGTGGTTTCACGACGCTACCTAGCTCAAACTAACCGAACCTTCGCACTTCTATCGTTAGAAAACGTTTTATTCGCTACTTTACAATGTTTTCTACAAGATTACGACGGTTTCATGCGCTTTCACATTAGATATCGCAATTCCCAACTTGTAAAGGTGAAAAACACTGCATCTCACTAATTGACAATGTTTAATGCGGTTTTACGACGGTTCATATCTTAACCTAAGCTAACATTCGCACTTGTATCTAAAAACGCTCTATTACACTGTTTTGTTCACAATTACCATATTTGCATAACCTCACAGTTTTTCACCAACTTATTGCAGTACAGAACGTTGTATCTCGCTAAATGACTTTGTTCTTTAAGGTTTCACGATGCTTTCATGCGCTTTAACGAGAATATCACAATATAGCAGTTTCGCACTTGTAACGGTAGAACACGCAGTATTTGGCTTGTTCATGCCGTTTTGAGTGCTTTCACAACATTTCACCTATCGCAGTTTAATACTCGCTATAAAACAACACTATCTCGTTAGATGACGTCGTTTTTGGTAGTTTCACGACGCTACCTAGCTTAAAATAACCTAACCTAACCTAACCTTCGCACTTCTATTGTTAGAAAACGTTTTACTCGCTACTTTACATTGCTTTCTACAACATTACGACGGTTTCAAGCGCTTTCACATTAGATATCGCAGTTCCCAACTTGTAAAGGTGAAAAACACTGCATCTCACGAAGTGACATTGTTTAATGCGGTTTTACGACGGTTGATATGTCAACCTAACCTAACATTCGCACTTGTATCTAAAGACGCTCAATTACACTGTTTCGTTCACAATTACGATATTTGCTTGACCTCACAGTTTCTCACCAACTTATTACAGTACAGAACGCTGTATCTCGCTAAATGACATCGTTCTTTAAGGTTTCACGATACTTGCATGCGCTTTACCGAGAATGTCAAAACATAGCAGTTTCGCACTTGTAACGGTACAACACGCAGTATTTGGCTTGTTCATGCCGTTTTGTGTGCTTTCACATTTTACCTATCGCAGTTTCGTACTCGCAATAAAACAACACTATCTCGTTAGATGACGTCGTTTTTGGTGGTTTCACGACGCTACCTAGCTTAAACTAACATAACTCAACCTAACATAACCTTCGCACTTCTATCGTTAGAAAACGTTTTACTCGCTACTTTACATTGCTTTCTACAACATTACGACGGTTTCAAGCGCTTTCACATTAGATATCGCAGTTCCCAACTTGTAAAGGTGAAAAACGCTGCATCTCACGAAGTGACATTGTTTATTGCGGTTTTACGACGGTTCATACCTTAACCTAACGTAACCTAACCTAACCTAACCCAACCTAACCTAACATAACCTAACCTAACCTAACCTAACCTAACGTAACCTAACGTAACCTAACCTAACCTAACCTAACCTAACCTAACGACGTTTGCAAGCGCTTTCACATTAGATATCCCAGTTCCCGACTTGTAATGGTGAAAAACACTGCATCTCACTAAGTGACATTGTTTAATGCGGTTTTACGACGGTTCATATCTTAACCTAACCTAACATTCGTACTTGTATTGAAAAACGCTCTATTACACTGTTTCGTTCACAATTACGATATTTGCATAACCTCACAGTTTTTCACCAACTTATTGCAGTACAGAACGCTGTATCTCGCTAAATGACATTGTTCTTTAAGGTTTCACGATGCTTGCATGCGCTTTAACGAGAATATCACAATATAGCAGTTTCGCACTTGTAACGGTAGAACACGCAGTATTTGGCTTGTTCATGCCGTTTTGTGTGCTTTCACAACATTTCACCTATCGCAGTTTAATACTCGCAATAAAACAACACTATCTCTTTAGATGACGTCGTTTTTGGTAGTTTCACGACGCTACCTAGCCTAAACTAACCTAACCTAACCTAACCTAACCTTCGCACTTCTATCGTTAGAAAACGTTTTATTCGCTACTTTACAATGTTTTCTACAAGATTACGACGGTTTCATGCGCTTTCACATTAGATATCGCAGTTCCCAACTTGTAAAGGTGAAAAACACTGCATCTCACTAAGTGACATTGTTTAATGCGGTTTTAGGACGGTTCATACCTTAACCTAACGTAACCTAACCTAACCTAACCTAACCTTACCTAACCTAACCTAACCTAACCTAACCCAACCCAACCCAACCTAACCTAACCTAACCTAACCTAAACTAACCTAACCCAACCTAACCTAACCTAACCTAACCTAACCCAACCCAACCCAACCCAACCTAACCTAACCTAAGTTAACCTAACCAAACCTAACCAAACCTAACCTAACCTAACGTAACCTAACCTAACCTAACCTATTCTAACGTAACCTAACCTTACCTGACCTAACCTAACCTAACGTAACCTAACCTAACCTAACATAACCTAACGTAACCTAACCTAACCTAACCCAACCTAACCCAAACCAACCCAACCCAACCCAACAACACCCAACTCAACCTAACCTAACCTAACCTAACCTTACCTAACCTAACCAAATTATCCTTACCTAACCTAACCTAACCTAACGTAACCTAACCTAACCTAACCTAACGTAACCTAACCTAACCTAACGTAACCTAACCTAACCTAACCTAAACCAACCTAACCTAACCTAACCTAACCTAACCCAACTCAACCCAACCTAACCTAATCTAACCTAACCTAACCTAACCTAACCTAACAAAACCTAACCTAACCTAACCTAACCTAACCTAACGACGGTTGCAAGCGCTTTCACATTAGATATCGCAGTTCCCGACTTTTAATGGTGAAAAACACTGCATCTCACTAATTGACATTGTTTAATGCGGTTTTACGACGGTTCATATCTTAACCTAACCTAACATTCGTACTTGTATGGAAAAACGCTTTATTACACTGTTTCGTTCACAATTACGATATTTGCATAACCTCACAGTTTTTCACCAACTTATTGCAGTACAGAACGCTGTATCTCTCTAAATGACATCGTTTTTCAAGGTTTCACGATGCTTGCATGCGCTTTTACAAGAATATCACATTATAGCAGTTTCGCACTTGTAACGGTACAACACGCAGTATCTGGCTTGTTCAAGCCGTTTTGTGTACTTTCACAACATTTCACCTATTGCAGTTACGTACATGCAATAAAAGAACACTATCTCGTTAGATGACGTCCTTTTTGGTGGTCTCACGACGCTACATAGCTTAAACTAACATAACTCAAGCTAACCTTCGCACTTCTATCGTTAGAAAACGTTTTACTCGCAACTTTACAATGTTTTCTACAAGATTACGACGGTTTCATGCGCTTTCACATTAGATATCGTAGCTCCCGACTTGTAATGTTGAAAAACACTACATCTCACTAAGTGACATTGTTTAATGCGGTTTTACGACGGTTGATATCTCAACCTAACCTAACATTCGCACTTGTATCTAAATACGCTCAATTACACTGTTTCGTTCACAGTTACGATATTTGCTTGACCTCACAGTTTCTCACCAACTTATTACAGTTCAGAACGCTGTATCTCGCTAAATGACATCGTTCTTTAAGGTTTCACGATACTTGCATGCGCTTTAACGAGAATATCACATTAATGCAGTTTCGCACTTGTAACGGCACAAGACGCAGTATCTGGCTAGTTCATGCCATTTTGTGTGCTTTCCCAATATTTCACCTATCGCAGTTTCGTACTCGCAATAAAACAACACTATCTCGTTAGATGACATCGTTTTTGGTGGTTTCACGACGCTACCTAGCTCAAACTAACCGAACCTTCGCACTTCTATCGTTAGAAAACGTTTTATTCGCTACTTTACAATGTTTTCTACAAGATTACGACGGTTTCATGCGCTTTCACATTAGATATCGCAGTTCCCAACTTGTAAAGGTGAAAAACACTGCATCTCACTAATTGACAATGTTTAATGCGGTTTTACGACGGTTCATATCTTAACCTGAGCTAACATTCGCACTTGTATCTAAAAACGCTCTATTACACTGTTTTGTTCACAATTACCATATTTGCATAACCTCACAGTTTTTCACCAACTTATTGCAGTACAGAACGCTGTATCTCTCTAAATGACATCGTTTTTCAAGGTTTCACGATGCTTGCATGCGCTTTTACAAGAATATCACATTATAGCAGTTTCGCACTTGTAACGGTACAACACGCAGTATCTGGCTTGTTCAAGCCGTTTTGTGTACTTTCACAACATTTCACCTATTGCAGTTACGTACATGCAATAAAAGAACACTATCTCGTTAGATGACGTCCTTTTTGGTGGTCTCACGACGCTACATAGCTTAAACTAACATAACTCAAGCTAACCTTCGCACTTCTATCGTTAGAAAACGTTTTACTCGCAACTTTACAATGTTTTCTACAAGATTACGACGGTTTCATGCGCTTTCACATTAGATATCGTAGCTCCCGACTTGTAATGTTGAAAAACACTACATCTGACTAAGTGACATTGTTTAATGCGGTTTTACGACGGTTGATATCTCAACCTAACCTAACATTCGCACTTGTATCTAAATACGCTCAATTACACTGTTTCGTTCACAGTTACGATATTTGCTTGACCTCACAGTTTCTCACCAACTTATTACAGTTCAGAACGCTGTATCTCGCTAAATGACATCGTTCTTTAAGGTTTCACGATACTTGCATGCGCTTTAACGAGAATATCACATTAATGCAGTTTCGCACTTGTAACGGCACAAGACGCAGTATCTGGCTAGTTCATGCCATTTTGTGTGCTTTCCCAATATTTCACCTATCGCAGTTTCGTACTCGCAATAAAACAACACTATCTCGTTAGATGACATCGTTTTTGGTGGTTTCACGACGCTACCTAGCTCAAACTAACCGAACCTTCGCACTTCTATCGTTAGAAAACGTTTTATTCGCTACTTTACAATGTTTTCTACAAGATTACGACGGTTTCATGCGCTTTCACATTAGATATCGCAGTTCCCAACTTGTAAAGGTGAAAAACACTGCATCTCACTAATTGACAATGTTTAATGCGGTTTTACGACGGTTCATATCTTAACCTAAGCTAACATTCGCACTTGTATCTAAAAACGCTCTATTACACTGTTTTGTTCACAATTACCATATTTGCATAACCTCACAGTTTTTCACCAACTTATTGCAGTACAGAACGTTGTATCTCGCTAAATGACTTTGTTCTTTAAGGTTTCACGATGCTTTCATGCGCTTTAACGAGAATATCACAATATAGCAGTTTCGCACTTGTAACGGTAGAACACGCAGTATTTGGCTTGTTCATGCCGTTTTGAGTGCTTTCACAACATTTCACCTATCGCAGTTTAATACTCGCTATAAAACAACACTATCTCGTTAGATGACGTCGTTTTCGGTAGTTTCACGACGCTACCTAGCTTAAAATAACCTAACCTAACCTAACCTTCGCACTTCTATTGTTAGAAAACGTTTTACTCGCTACTTTACATTGCTTTCTACAACATTACGACGGTTTCAAGCGCTTTCACATTAGATATCGCAGTTCCCAACTTGTAAAGGTGAAAAACACTGCATCTCACGAAGTGACATTGTTTAATGCGGTTTTACGACGGTTGATATGTCAACCTAACCTAACATTCGCACTTGTATCTAAAGACGCTCAATTACACTGTTTCGTTCACAATTACGATATTTGCTTGACCTCACAGTTTCTCACCAACTTATTACAGTACAGAACGCTGTATCTCGCTAAATGACATCGTTCTTTAAGGTTTCACGATACTTGCATGCGCTTTACCGAGAATGTCAAAACATAGCAGTTTCGCACTTGTAACGGTACAACACGCAGTATTTGGCTTGTTCATGCCGTTTTGTGTGCTTTCACATTTTACCTATCGCAGTTTCGTACTCGCAATAAAACAACACTATCTCGTTAGATGACGTCGTTTTTGGTGGTTTCACGACGCTACCTAGCTTAAACTAACATAACTCAACCTAACATAACCTTCGCACTTCTATCGTTAGAAAACGTTTTACTCGCTACTTTACATTGCTTTCTACAACATTACGACGGTTTCAAGCGCTTTCACATTAGATATCGCAGTTCCCAACTTGTAAAGGTGAAAAACACTGCATCTCACGAAGTGACATTGTTTATTGCGGTTTTACGACGGTTCATACCTTAACCTAACGTAACCTAACCTAACCTAACCCAACCTAACCTAACATAACCTAACCTAACCTAACCTAACCTAACCTAACGTAACCTAACCTAACCTAACCTAACCTAACCTAACGACGTTTGCAAGCGCTTTCACATTAGATATCCCAGTTCCCGACTTGTAATGAGGAAAAACACTGCATCTCACTAAGTGACATTGTTTAATGCGGTTTTACGACGGTTCATATCTTAACCTAACCTAACATTCGTACTTGTATTGAAAAACGCTCTATTACACTGTTTCGTTCACAATTACGATATTTGCACAACCTCACAGTTTTTCACCAACTTATTGCAGTACAGAACGCTGTATCTCGCTAAATGACATTGTTCTTTAAGGTTTCACGATGCTTGCATGCGCTTTAACGAGAATATCACAATATAGCAGTTTCGCACTTGTAACGGTAGAACACGCAGTATTTGGCTTGTTCATGCCGTTTTGTGTGCTTTCACAACATTTCACCTATCGCAGTTTCGTACTCGCAATAAAACAACACTATCTCGTTAGATGACGTCGTTTTTGGTGGTTTCACGACGCTACGTAGCTTAAACTAACATAACTCAACCTAACATAACCTTCGCACTTCTATCGTTAGAAAACGTTTTACTCGCTACTTTACATTGCTTTCTACAACATTACGACGGTTTCAAGCGCTTTCACATTAGATATCGCAGTTCCCAACTTGTAAAGGTGAAAAACACTGCATCTCACTAAGTGACATTGTTTAATGCGGTTTTACGACGGTTCATACCTTAACCTAACGTAACCTAACCTAACCTAACCCAACCTGACCTAACCTAACCTAACCTAACCTAACCTAACGACGTTTGCAAGCGCTTTCACATTAGATATCGCAGTTCCCGACTTGTAATGGTGAAAAACACTGCATCTCACTAAGTGACATTGTTTAATGCGGTTTTACGACGGTTCATATCTTAACCTAACCTAACATTCGTACTTGTATTGAAAAACGCTCTATTACACTGTTTCGTTCACAATTACGATATTTGCTTGACCTCACAGTTTCTCACCAACTTATTACAGTACAGAACGCTGTATCTCGCTAAATGACATCGTTCTTTAAGGTTTCACGATACTTGCATGCGCTTTAACGAGAATATCATATTAAAGCAGTTTCGCACTTTTAACGGCACAAGACGCAGTATCTGGCTAGTTCATGCCATTTTGTGTGCTTTCCCAATATCTTACCTATCGCAGTTTCGTACTCGCAATAAAACAACACTCTCTCGTTAGATGACATCGTTTTTGGTGGTTTCACGACGCTACCTAGCTCAAACTAACCGAACCTTCGCACTTCTATCGTTAGAAAACGTTTTATTCGCTACTTTACAATGTTTTCTACAAGATTACGACGGTTTCATGCGCTTTCACATTAGATATCGCAGTTCCCGACTTGTAATGGTGAAAAAAACAGCATCTCACTAAGTGACATTGTTTAATGCGGTTTTAGCGCGGTTCATATCTTAACCTAACCTAACCTTACCTAACCCAACCTAACCTAACCTAACCTAACCAAACCTTACCTAACATTCCTAACCTAACCTAACCTAACCTAACCTAACCAAACCTAACCTAACCTAACCTAACGTAACCTAACCTAACCTAACCTAACGACGTTTGCAAGCGCTTTCACATTAGATATCGCAGTTCCCGACTTGTAATGGTGAAAAACACTGCATCTCACTAAGTGACATTGTTTATTGCGGTTTTACGACGGTTCATATCTTAACCTAACCTAACATTCGCACTTGTATTAAAAAACGCTCTATTACACTGTTTCGTTCACAATTAGGATATTTGCATAACCTCACAGTTTTTCACCAACTTATTGCAGTACAGAACGCTGTATCTCGCTAAATGACATCGTTCTTTAAGGTTTCACGATGCTTGCATGCGCTTTAACGAGAATATCACAACATAGCAGTTTCGCACTTGTAACGGTACAACACGCAGTATTTGGCTTGTTCATGCCGTTTTGTGTGCTTTCACAACATTTCACCTATCGCAGTTTCGTACTCGCAATAAAACAACACTATCTCGTTAGATGACGTTGTTTTTGGTAGTTTCACGACGCTACCTAGCTTAAACTAACATAACTCAACCTAACATAACCTTCGCACTTCTATCGTTAGAAAACGTTTTACTCGCTACTTTACATTGCTTTCTACAACAATACGACGGTTTCAAGCGCTTTCACATTAGATATCACAGTTCCCAACTTGTAAAGGTGAAAAACACTGCATCTCACTAAGTGACATTGTTTAATGCGGTTTTACGACGGTTCATACCTTAACCTAACCTAACCTAACCTAACCTAACCTAACCTTACCTAACCTAACCTAACCTAACCTAACCCAACCCAACCCAACCTAACCTAACCTAACCTAACCTAAACTAACCTAACCCAACCTAACCTAACCTAACCTAACCTAACCCAACCCAACCCAACCCAACCTAACCTAACCTAAGCTAACCTAACCTAACCTAACCTAACCTAACCTAACCTTACCTAACCTAACCAAATTATCCTTACCTAACCTAACCTAACCTAACCTAACCTAACCTAACCTAACCCAACCTAACCTAACCTAACCTAACCTAACCCAACTCAACCCAACCTAACCTAATCTAACCTAACCTAACCTAACCTAACCTAACCTAACCTAACAAAACCTAACCTAACCTAACCTAACCTAACGACGATTGCAAGCGCTTTCACATTAGATATCGCAGTTCCCGACTTTTAATGGTGAAAAACACTGCATCTCACTAATTGACAATGTTTAATGCGGTTTTACGACGGTTCATATCTTAACCTAAGCTAACATTCGCACTTGTATCTAAAAACGCTCTATTACACTGTTTTGTTCACAATTACCATATTTGCATAACCTCACAGTTTTTCACCAACTTATTACAGTACAGAACGCTGTATCTCGCTAAATGACTTTGTTCTTTAAGGTTTCACGATGCTTTCATGCGCTTTAACGAGAATATCACAATATAGCAGTTTCGCACTTGTAACGGTAGAACACGCAGTATTTGGCTTGTTCATGCCGTTTTGAGTGCTTTCACAACATTTCACCTATCGCAGTTTAATACTCGCTATAAAACAACACTATCTCGTTAGATGACGTCGTTTTTGGTAGTTTCACGACGCTACCTAGCTTAAACTAACCTAACCTAACCTAACCTTCGCACTTCTATCGTTAGAAAACGTTTTACTCGCAACTTTACAATGTTTTCTACAAGATTACGACGGTTTCATGCGCTTTCACATTAGATATCGTAGTTCCCGACTTGTAATGTTGAAAAACACTACATCTCACTAAGTGACATTGTTTAATGCGGTTTTACGACGGTTGATATGTCAACCTAACCTAACATTCGCACTTGTATCTAAAAACGCTCTATTACACTGTTTTGTTCACAATTACCATATTTGCATAACCTCACAGTTTTTCACCAACTTATTACAGTACAGAACGCTGTATCTCGCTAAATGACTTTGTTCTTTAAGGTTTCACGATGCTTTCATGCGCTTTAACGAGAATATCACAATATAGCAGTTTCGCACTTGTAACGGTACAACACGCAGTATTTGGCTTGTTCATGCCGTTTTGTGTGCTTTCACATTTTACCTATCGCAGTTTCGTACTCGCAATAAAACAACACTATCTCGTTAGATGACGTCGTTTTTGGTGGTTTCACGACGCTACCTAGCTTAAACTAACATAACTCAACCTAACATAACCTTCGCACTTCTATCGTTAGAAAACGTTTTACTCGCTACTTTACATTGCTTTCTACAACATTACGACGGTTTCAAGCGCTTTCACATTAGATATCGCAGTTCCCAACTTGTAAAGGTGAAAAACACTGCATCTCACGAAGTGACATTGTTTATTGCGGTTTTACGACGGTTCATACCTTAACCTAACGTAACCTAACCTAACCTAACCCAACCTAACCTAACATAACCTAACCTAACCTAACCTAACCTAACGTAACCTAACCTAACCTAACCTAACCTAACCTAACCTAACGACGTTTGCAAGCGCTTTCACATTAGATATCCCAGTTCCCGACTTGTAATGGTGAAAAACACTGCATCTCACTAAGTGACATTGTTTAATGCGGTTTTACGACGGTTCATATCTTAACCTAACCTAACATTCGTACTTGTATTGAAAAACGCTCTATTACACTGTTTCGTTCACAATTACGATATTTGCATAACCTCACAGTTTTTCACCAACTTATTGCAGTACAGAACGCTGTATCTCGCTAAATGACATTGTTCTTTAAGGTTTCACGATGCTTGCATGCGCTTTAACGAGAATATCACAATATAGCAGTTTCGCACTTGTAACGGTAGAACACGCAGTATTTGGCTTGTTCATGCCGTTTTGTGTGCTTTCACAACATTTCACCTATCGCAGTTTAATACTCGCAATAAAACAACTATCTCTTTAAATGACGTCGTTTTTGGTAGTTTCACGACGCTACCTAGCCTAAACTAACCTAACCTAACCTAACCTTCGCACTTCTATCGTTAGAAAACGTTTTACTCGAAACTTTACAATGTTTTCTACAAGATTACGACGGTTTCATGCGCTTTCACATTAGATATCGTAGTTCCCGACTTGTAATGGTGAAAAAGACTGCATCTCACTAAGTGACATTGTTTAATGCGGTTTTACAACGGTTCATATCTTAACCTAACCTAACATTCGTACTTGTATGGAAAAACGCTCTCTTACACTGTTTCGTTCACAATTACGATATTTGCATAACCTCACAGTTTTTCACCAACTTATTGCAGTACATAACGCTGTATCTCGCTAAATGACATCGTTCTTTAAGGTTTCACGATGCTTGCATGCGCTTTAACAAGAATATCACATTATAGCAGTTTCGCACTTGTAACGGTACAACACGCAGTATATGGCTTGTTCAAGCCATTTTGTGTGCTTTCCCAATATTTCACCTATCGCAGTTTCGTACTCGCAATAAAACAACACTATCTCGTTAGATGACATCGTTTTTGGTGGTTTCACGACGCTACCTAGCTCAAACTAACCGAACCTTCGCACTTCTATCGTTAGAAACCGTTTTATTCGCTACTTTACAATGTTTTCTACAAGATTACGACGGTTTCATGCGCTTTCACATTAGATATCGCAGTTCCCAACTTGTAAAGGTGAAAAACACTGCATCTCACTAAGTGACATTGTTTAATGCGGTTTTACGACGGTTCATACCTTAACCTAACGTAACCCAACCTTACCTAACCTAACCTAACCTAACCTAACCCAACCCAACCCAACCTAACCTAACCTAACCTAACCTAAACTAACCTAACCCAACCTAACCTAACCTAACCTAACCTAACCCAACCCAACCCAACCCAACCTAACCTAACCTAAGCTAACCTAACCAAACCTAACCAAACCTAACCTAACCTAACTTAACTTAACCTAACGTAACCTAACCTAACCTAACCTATTCTAACGTAACCTAACCTTACCTGACCTAACCTAACCTAACGTAACCTAACCTAACCAAACATAACCTAACGTAACCTAACCTAACCTAACCTAACCTAACCCAACCTAACCCAACCCAACCCAACCCAACAACACCCAACCCAACCTAACCTAACCTAACCTAACCTTACCTAACCTAACCAAATTATCCTTACCTAACCTAACCTAACCTAACGTAACCTAACCTAACCTAACCTAACGTAACCTAACCTAACGTAACCTAACCTAACCTAACCTAACCCAACCTAACCTAACCTAACCTAACCTAACCCAACTCAACCCAACCTAACCTAATCTAACCTAACCTAACCTAACCTAACCTAACCTAACAAAACCTAACCTAACCTAACCTAACCTAACCTAACGACGGTTGCAAGCGCTTTCACATTAGATATCGCAGTTCCCGACTTTTAATGGTGAAAAACACTGCATCTCACTAATTGACATTGTTTAATGCGGTTTTACGACGGTTGATATCTCAACCTAACCTAACATTCGCACTTGTATCTAAATACGCTCAATTACACTGTTTCGTTCACAATTACGATATTTGCTTGAACTCACAGTTTTTCACCAACTTATTACAGTTCAGAACGCTGTATCTCGCTAAATGACATCGTTCTTTAAGGTTTCACGATACTTGCATGCGCTTTAACGAGAATATCACATTAAAGCAGTTTCGCACTTGTAACGGCACAAGACGCAGTATCTGGCTAGTTCATGCCATTTTGTGTGCTTTCCCAATATTTCACCTATCGCAGTTTCGTACTCGCAATAAAACAACACTATCTCGTTAGATGACATCGTTTTTGGTGGTTTCACGACGCTACCTAGCTCAAACTAACCGAACCTTCGCACTTCTATCGTTAGAAAACGTTTTATTCGCTACTTTACAATGTTTTCTACAAGATTACGACGGTTTCATGCGCTTTCACATTAGATATCGCAGTTCCCAACTTGTAAAGGTGAAAAACACTGCATCTCACTAAGTGACATTGTTTAATGCGGTTTTACGACGGTTCATACCTTAACCTAACCTAACCTAACCTAACCTTACCTAACCTAACCTAACCCAACCCAACCCAACCTAACCTAACCTAACCTAACCTAAACTAACCTAACCCAACCTAACCTAACCTAACCTAACCCAACCCAACCCAACCCAACCTAACCTAACCTAAGCTAACCAAACCTAACCAAACCTAACCTAACCTAACTTAACCTAACCTAACGTAACCTAACCTAACCTAACCTATTCTAACGTAACCTAACCTTACCTGACCTAACCTAACCTAACGTACCTAACCTAACCTAACATAACCTAACGTAACCTAACCTAACCTAACCTAACCTAACCTAACCTAACGTAACCTAACCTAACCTAACCTAACCCAACCTAACCCAACCCAACCCAACCCAACAACACCCAACCCAACCTAACCTAACCTAACCTAACCTTACCTAACCTAACCAAATTATCCTTACCTAACCTAACCTAACCTTACGTAACCTAACCTAACCTAACGTAACCTAACCTAACCTAACGTAACCTAACCTAACCTAACCTAACCTAACCTAACCCAACCTAACCTAACCTAACCTAACCTAACCCAACTCAACCCAACCTAACCTAATCTAACCTAACCTAACCTAACCTAACCTAACAAAACCTAACCTAACCTAATCTAACCTAACCTAACCTAACGACGGTTGCAAGCGCTTTCACATTAGATATCGCAGTTCCCGACTTTTAATGGTGAAAAACACTGCATCTCACTAATTGACATTGTTTAATGCGGTTTTACGACGGTTCATATCTTAACCTAACCTAACATTCGCACTTGTATCTAAAAACGCTCTATTACACTGTTTTGTTCACAATTACCATATTTGCATAACCTCACAGTTTTTCACCAACTTATTACAGTACAGAACGCTGTATCTCGCTAAATGACTTTGTTCTTTAAGGTTTCACGATGCTTTCATGCGCTTTAACGAGA